>NC_059350.1:22682500-22875000 GCF_019703515.2 Myxocyprinus asiaticus
CCCTAGTGGAGACTCAAAGACCTGAATTGGGTGTGTCAGAAAAGGGAGATATACAAAATGTGCAGTGTTGGGGGGCCTCCAGGAACATGGTTGGGAACTATTGCCTTAGATGAAAGCCTAGAGTCTCCTGATTTGTGGACAGTCAGTTTAAAGGAATTTAAATTATGTATAGGGTTCAGGGAAACCAAAATTCACTGTTCTCATATGAGGACACCTACATTATTGCCTACATTTGGGTGTTTAATTATTCGGATGTGATTCTCATGTAAATTAGATTTCATGACAGAATGTATACTGGACTACATTGTACATTTGGATATTTGGCCAGTAATAATGTTCTTCTCCATTATTTGATGAATTATTTCAGCCATGATCCATGGAATCCAAAATTCAGTTAAATTTGTTAGGAGTAACAGTGCTTCAGTATGTTAACTGCATCAGGCAAATAGTGCTGAGCTTTGTGAAAAAGGCGTGATCTATAATAAGCCAAATTTACAAAGGAGACATTTTTTTGCGCTGAAAAGAATTACAGCGATTTAATTTGTATACAGTTGTGCTCAAAAGTTTGCATACCATGGCAGAAATTGTTACATTTTGGCATTGATTTTGAAAATATGACTGATCATGCAAAAAAAACTGTCCTTCATTTAAGGATAGTGATCATATGAAGCAATTTATTATCATAGAGTTTTCTGGCTCCTTTTTAAATCATAATGATAACAGAAATCACCCAAATGGCCCTGATCAAAAGTTTACATACCCTTGAATGTTTGGACTTGTTACAGACACACAAGGTGACACAAACAGGTTTAAAATTGCAATTAAAGGTTAATTTCCCACACCTGTGGCTTTTTAAATTGCAAATAGTGTCTGTGTATAAATAGTCAATGAGTTTGTTAGCTCTCACGTGGATGCACTGAGCAGGCTAGATACTGAGCCATGGGGAGCAGAAAAGAACTGTCAAAAGACCTGCGTAACAAGGTAATGGAACTTTATAAAGATGGAAAAGGATATAAAAAGATATCCAAAGCCTTGAAAATGCCCATCAGTACTGTTCAATCACTTATTAAGAAGTGGAAAATTCGGGGATCTCTTGATACCAAGCCAAGGTCAGGTAGACCAAGAAAGATTTCAGCCACAACTGCCAGAAGAATTGTTCGGGATACAAAGAAAAACCCACAGGTAACCTCAGGAGAAAAACAGGCTGCTCTGGAAAAAGACAGTGTGGTTGTTTCAAGGAGCACAATACGATGATACTTGAACAAAAATGAGCTGCATGTTCGAGTTGCCAGAAAGAAGCCTTTACTGCACCAATGCCACAAAAAAGCCAGGTTACAATATGCCCAACAAAACCTTGACATGCCTCACAGCTTCTGGCACACTGTAATTTGGAGTGACGAGACCAAAATAGGGCTTTGTTTGGAGAGGGGTCAACAAGGCCTATAGTGAAAAGAACACCACACCCACTGTGAAATATGGTGGTGGCTCACTGATATTTTGGGGGTGTGTGAGCTCTAAAGGCACGGGGAATCTTGTGACAATTGATGGCAAGATGAATGCAGCATGTTATCAAAAAATACTGGCAGACAATTTGCATTCTTCTGCACGAAATCTGCGCATGGGATGCTCTTGGACTTTCCAGCATGACAATGACCCTAAGCACAAGGCCAAGTTGACCCTCCAGTGGTTACAGCAGAAAAAGGTGAAGGTTCTGGAGTGGCCATCACAGTCTCCTGACCTTAATATCATCACGCCATTCTGGGGAGATCTCAAACGTGCAGTTCATGCAAGACGACCAAAGACTTTGCATGACCTGGAGGCATTTTGCCAAGACGAATAGGCAGCTATACCACCTGCAAGAATTTGGGGCCTCATAGACAACTATTAAAAAAGACTGTACACTGTCATTGATGCTAAAGGGGGAAATACACAGTATTAAGAACTAAGGGTATGCAGACTTTTGAACAGGGGTCATTTAATTTTTTTCTTTGTTGCTATGTTTTGTTTTATGATTGTGCCATTCTGTTATAACCTACAGTTGAATATGAATCCCATAAGAAATAAAAGAAATGTGTTTTGCCTGATCACTCATGTTTTCTTTAAAAATGGTACATATATTACCAATTCTCCAAGGGTATGCAAAATTTTGAGCACAACTGTACTTATGGTGCAGAGTTTGCACCTGGTTAAACTGGATTGTGGGTGGTTAGTGAATAAGGAGAGGGTTTTCAAAAAGTTACTTGCAAAAAAGTGGTACCTGCTCCTTGTGAATCATGTAATCTTTTCTCTTAAGTGTTGAATATGAATTTCTAAATTTTAGAGATTTGGTAAGAATATCTCTGTACAAGCCTCTCAAGGACGGGAGGCCACAGCTAATACTTCACTGCAACCTGATCTATATTCCACAAGGCTGGTGCTATATAAAGAGAGTTAAGCGACAGGACAATGTAACTTAACCTGCCCCAGTTTCTACAAGTTCCTAAAACTACAGCTCAGATAAGATGAGAGCAAGGGAACAAAAGCTTTGTGAATAGAGAAGAGGTGAACAAAGAACAAAGACTTACTTAAACATGTAAAAAAGCTGGACAAAGATTTCCTGGAATACATAGTTGTAGATCATCTTAAAGTCACACTAAAGTGCCTTTACGAATGCTATTCAAATTTCTGTTTTGACGTATTTCCTACTGAAACAGGAATTGCGGGTGGGAAATGTCAAACGACTCGTCCCATTTCTACAAAAACCAATAGGTGTTAGTTTACAACCACACACAAACACACACACATACATACCCCTTTCCACCATGCTGCTCACATCAGAGTTGCTTACGGGAAAACTTGAGAAGCGATCTCAATACTTCAATTCAAAAGTTTTTTCAAAAGATTGTTCCCTATCTGTAACTCAATCGACGTTGTGTCGATGTAGTGACACTAGGGGTCACACTTGGGAGCCCAAAACACCTCTGGTCTTTGATAAAAGGCCAATGAAAATTGGCGAGTGGTATTTGCATACCACTCCCCCGGACATACGGGTATAAAAGGAGCTGGTATGCAACCACTCATTCAGGTTTTATGCTGAGGAGCCGATATAAAGTCCGGCCATTTCAGCGGGTAGTTCAGCATTGTGGCAGGAGGGACACAACGTCTCGTTCCCTCCATCAGGGAACAGAGGTTACACAAGTAACCATGACGTTCCCTATCTGTCACTCACTCGACGTTGTGTCAATGTAGTGACACTAGGGGTCCCTATACAAAACGCCACAACTGGCTGAACTGTGTTACGTGAACTGGCGGTGTGTGGTGGGCAGACTACTGTGTGCCTCATAGCCAGCACACCAGGCCGACACGTAACCTCCCCCAACATAATTATGAGTGTTGAACAGCCCTTTTTGGGGACAAGTCGACTACCCAAAAGATAGAGACAGGCTATTTGGGCAGAGAACTCCCCTGGGTGCTTCAGCAGAAAAAAGAGAGTATATTTTCCTGAAAGAGTATATTTCTCAAAAAGAGCGGCACACACGGAACATCTTTTTAAAGACGCGTCTTTTTAAAGATGCCTTTCCGATTGTGTGTTATTCCTGGTTGCGGTCGTTACCTCTCAACTTCAGATGGTCACGATTGCTGTCTTTCGTGTCTGGGCGCGACCCACATGGAGGCAGCGTTCGTGGATGGTTCATGTTCTTACTGCAAGAACATGACCATGGCAACGTTGCGGTCACGGCTTGCTTTCATAAGAAAGCAAGCCACCCCAGCGGCTCCCCGCCTCGGTCCTTCTACCTAGGGTTTGAGGCCAGCATGGCTAGCACTGGGGGCGATTTGGGGACCCCAATGGGACCGCCTCCGCCGGGTATCGCCCCACGGACCTCCCGTTCCCCAGCACGCTCGTCTGCCCCAATTGAGCTTCTGGATGAGTCCGCCGGCTCATCTCACGGTGAGTTCGACCTCTTGATCGGAGCCCGCAAAGCTGATGAGCTCTCGAGCCGCCCCCTGGTGTGGACGCCCAAAGCTTCCGTCCAAGCCCTGTAGGTTCACGTCGTCCCTGACGGCCAAAGCCTACAGCGCTGCTGGACAAGCCGCTTCTGCCCTACACGCCATGGCTCTCCTGCAGGTCCACCAAGCCAAGGCGCTAAAAGAACTGCACGAGGGTAGTTCCACCCCAGATCTGATGCAGGAACTGCGCTCGGTGACCGACCTCGCTCTCCGAGCAACGAAGGTCACGGCGTGGTCTCTCGGGTGGACGATGTCCACATTAGTGGTCCAGGAGCACCACCTTTGGCTCAACCTGGTCGAGATGGGTGAGGCCGACAAGACACGGTTCCTTGCTGCCCCTATCTCCCAGGCTGCCTATTCGGTGACACCGTCGATGACTTTGCCCAGCAGTTCTCGACGGTGAAGCAGCAGACGGAGGCTATCCAGCATATCCTGCCCCGGTGTGGCTCAAGATCCTGCACCCCGTCTGCTCGTCGCCAAGGGCCTCCCCCTGCGGTGACTGCACTGGCTCCGCCGCAGCCCGCCCCTTCAGCCCGGCCCCGGTGTGGAGCCCACCGCAGGAAACAGACGCCACCCGTCTCATGGCCAGCCGCCAAGAACCCACGAAGGTCATCAAAGCATCCCTGAGACGGGCAACCCAGGGTCGACGAAACCCACTGCATTGGAGCTGGTAGTAAGACCACTCCATCCCCCGGTGGAGGGCCGGGTGGAGAATCATTTGTTGCCTTTTTATTAGATTTCGTTGCATGCCCAAGTGGCTGCGGTACTCAACAGTTCAGCAAAAGAGCGATTTCCTACTTCCCTGGTTCACATACCTAGTGTGCACGGTCATCATCATGACCACCGTCCACCTTTTTTTCCCTTGCAGGATTGGCGCTCCAGTGGTGGTTTCCCCGCCCCTGCACGCCCAGCTGTGGCACACATCCGCCCCCGATGTGACAGTCTCCATGGGTTGCAAGGACAGACCTCTTTCTCCCCCGTCCCAGGCTGTTCTGGGGTTGGTCACAAGGAGCCAGGTAAGTGCTTCGATGTCCCTAGACTCAGCACGAACACGATATGGTGTGGCACCTCAAGCTCTGCCCCGCCGCGAGGCCCCACCTGCTGGTACGTTCAACGAAGTTGTCCCTTTGGTCCCCCTCATGCGGAACTTGGATGCGTGGCTTGCGCTTTCCAATCCGTTGCGATGGCTGGTTCGGACCGTCCGACTCAGCTACGCGATTCAGTTCGCCAGGCATCTGCCCAGGTTCAGCTGTATCCACCTCACCTTGGTGTAGGACGAAAACACTGCTACCTTGCGTGTGGAGATCGCCACCCTCCTATGGAGCCGCCGGCTTATGGATGGGCCCGCGGCTGCGTTGGCACATCAACTGCCTCGAGTTGTTGGCAATTCTGCTCACCCTGTGGAGGTTCCAGCTGTTGATCCAGGGCAAGCACGTGTTAGTTCGGACAGACAACACAGCAACGGTTGCATACGTCAACCGCCAAGGCGGTCTGCGCTCTCATTGTATGTCACAACTCGCCCGCCATCTCCTCCTTTGGAGTCAGCAGCACTTTAAGTTGCTGCGAGCCACTCACATCCTGGGTGACCGCAACACTGCAGCGGATGCGCTGTCACGACAGGCTACCCTCAGGGGAGAGTGGAGACTCCACCCTCAGGTGGTCCAGCTGATCTGGAGTTGATTTGGACAGGCACAGGTAGACCTGTTCGCCTCCCAAGAATCCTCCCACTGCCCACTCTGGTACACCCTGACCGAGGCACCTCTCAGTATAGATACACTGGCACACAGCTGGTCTCCTGTCCTACGTAAATATGCGTTTCCCCCGGTGAGCCTACTTGCACAGACTCTGTGCAAGGTCAGAGAGGACGAGGAGCAGGTCATCCTGGTAGCACCCTACTGACCCACGCAGACGTGGTTCTCGGACCTCACGCTCCTCGTGACAGCCCCCCCCCCCCGGCAAATTCCCCTGAGGAAGGACCCATGGTGGTAGACACGATCACTCAGGCTAGGGCCCGAGGCGCCCGTATGCCTTTAAGTGGGGTCTGTTCGCTAAGCGGTGTTCTTCCCGACGGGAAGACCCCCAGAGATGTGCAGTCGGATCGGTGCTTTCCTTCCTTCAGGAGAGGTTGGAAGGGAGTCTGTCCCCTCCCACCTTGAAGGTGTACGTTGCTGCTATAGCAGCACACCATGACACAGTGGACGGTAAGTCCTTAGGGAAGCACGACCTGATCATCAGATTCCTGAGAGGTGCCAGGAGGCTGAAACCCTCCAGACTGCGTCTCGTTCCCTCATGGGACCTCTCTGTAGTTCTTCAGGGTCTACAGAGAGCCCCCTTTCAGCCTTTGCAGTCAGCTGAGCTTAAGGCACTCTCCTTGAAGACTGCCCTCCTGACTGCACTCACTTCCATCAAGAGGGTAGGAGACCTGCAAGCATTCTCTGTCAGCGAACCGTGCCTGGATTTTGGTCCTGGCTACTCTCACGTGATCTTGAGACCCTGACCGGGCTATGTGCCCAAGGTTCCCACGACCCCTTTTAGGGACCAGGTGGTGAACCTGCGAGCACTGCCCCAGGAGGAGGCAGACCCAGCCCTGTCGTTGCTGTGTCCGGTGCGCGCTTTACGCATCTATTTGGATCGCACGCAGAGCTTTAGGATCTCTGAGCAGCTCCTTGTCTGCTTTGGTGCACAGTGGAAAGGAAGCGCTGTTTCCAAGCAGAGGATCACCCACTGGCTCATTGATGCCATAGCTATGGCATATCACGCCCAGGATGTGCCACCCCCGGTAGGCTACGTGCCCATTCTACCAGGGGTGTAGCTGCCTCCTGGGCCCTGGCCAGGGGTGCCTCTCTAACAGACATTTGCAGAGCAGTGGGCTGGGCAACACCCAACACCTTTGCAAGGTTCTACAACCTCCGGGTGGAACCGGTTTCATCCCAGGTAGTGGCACGCAATAAAGCGGATAAGCCCGGGATAGCCGCCGGGTGTATCGCTTGCACATAGCGCCTTTCACCTCCTCTGAGTTGAAGATGTGCGCCATTAATTCCCAGTAATGTTCACAAACAATGTTCCCTGGTTGACTTCCTCCGAGTCCTGTGGCAGTCGAGTTTTCAGAGAGACTCGCTGCCAGCCCAGTACACGTGTTAACTAAGAGCTCTGTCTGGGGTAGGTGCTCCGCATGTGGCGGTTCCCTGTAAGGTAACCCCATGCGATGTATATCTTCCGCTAATTCGTTTCCCTGTTGGCAAACTGCATCTTCCTTGGGCAGAGCCCCCTCTGCCACAGTCTCCATGTTTGTAATAACTCCTCCCCTGTTGGGTAGGATCTACCATGAGACTTCTCCACATGGTTGGCAAGACCATGTGATGTATTTTCCACTTAAATAACCCCCCCCCTCTCTTTGGGCGAGGTGTGGTCTCTGCGGTGTCCTCCCCTTGGGAGGGGACCCCCCCGACTAGACCTGGCGGCCCAGTCGGATAATCCCCCTTGTTTTTTAGGGAGTGGAAAAAAAGAAGGGGAAAAGAGGCCATGACTGGGTTAGCCTGTCTCTATCTTTTGGGTAGTCGACTTGTCCCCAAAGGGCCGTTCGGCACTCATAACTATGTTGGGGGAGGTTACGTTTCAGCCTGGTGCGCTGGCTACGAGGCACACAGTTGTCTGCCCATCACACACCACCAGTTCACGTAACACAGTTCAGCCAATTGCGGCGTTTTGTATATCGACACAACGTCAAGTGAGTGACAGATAAGGAACGTCCTGGTTACTTGCGTAACCTCCGTTCCCTGATGTCCCTCCTGCCACAACGCTGAACTACCCGCTGAAATGGCCGGACCATGTCTCGGCTCCTCAGCAAAAAACCTGAATGAGTGGTTTCATACCAGCTCCTTTTATACCCGTATGTCCGGGGGAGTGGCATGCAAATACCACTCGCCAATTTTCATTGGCCTTTTATCAAAGACCAGAGGTGTTTCAGGCTCCCAAGAGTGACCCCTAGTGTCAATACATCGGCACAACGTCTCATTCCCTCCATCAGGGAACGGAGGTTACGCAAGTAACCAGGACGTTTTTGATTAAAGATTAAGAGGCCAAACCATTTAAAAAAAATACAAATGTGCATGGATATATCGTTTATAATAAAAACAGCGACATCCAATAAGAAAATATTCGATTGGATTTTGAATTCTTTGTGACTTTAATGAAAAAAAAACATAAAAAAGTGACACAAAACCTTCTAATCAGCTTCTTACCAAGGATTTGTAGCAACACTTTAATTGCAGCTATGTAGCAGAATACTTTTCCCCCTCCTGACTGGTGAATTCTGAATTTAACCAAGAGTCGTTCTAGTAAACAAACATGATGGTCCACAAAATATGACTAATGGCACTTGTGTCTGGGACTCTTAATCTCTGCTTTGCATCTACATGTATTACATGTGTTTAAATGTGTATTATCTCTTGGAGAAGGAGGGCGAATTACAAAAAGCCGCAGTCTTGTGTAACAAAGCTGCTGCTGGTGCTGACAATGATGAAGACAATGACGATGGAATGAAGAACCCAAGTGCAATTTATTAAACAAAAGTGATATCCAAATAACCCTAACTTTAAACATGAAACATAAGCATTAACATGAACTTGACTTGGCTTGATATAAACTTGGTTTGACATAAACTATGACTACGTTACCAAACACAACCAAAGTTACATTCAACAATACCTGACAAGGGACAATGGAAAACATGAGGGCTTAAATACTAGACATGGGAGAACACATGACAAAAATGACCAATGAAAAGACAGAACTGATAACAAGATAACAAGACAATGAACCAATTATAGAGACACATGAACCTGGAGAGAAACATGAAATCACATGACAAGGGAACCACATGACATGAAACAGGAACTAAACTTTTCAAAATAAAAGATATGAAAAACATTAATCAACAAAATACACATGGCATATCCCCCCCACTAAGGGGCAGCTCCCGATGCCCCAACACATGAACAAAACACAAAAAACATACATAGTTCCAAAGTTCTGTAGGGAGATGGGGGGGGTGTCTTGAGGCGTCGGGCGTGGCCTGGCAAGACAGGGCATGAGGCATGGGACCAGGTCAGATTCAATGAAAGGCAGGGCCCTGAGAGGCTCGAGGGGTGGAGCTGTGGAAGGTGGGGTTGTGAGAGACTTGAAGAGTGGAGCCATGGAATGCGGAGCCGTGAGAGACTTGCAGGGTGACACCATGGAACTTGGTGCCCGGAGAGTAGCCAAAGACTCAAAGGGCCAGGGTGGAGCCGATGGCAGGGAGGACCAAGGCGGTGCTGGAGGCTCAGAGGAGCAGGGCAGAGCTGGGGGATCGGAAGACTGAGGCGGAGCCGGTGGGACTGAGGACCAAGGCGGAGCCGTAGGGAAGGAGGTCCCCGGTTGAGCTGACAGATTGGAGGGATGAGGCACAGCCAGAGGATCGGAGAGCCAAGGCAGAGCCAGGTGACTGACAGACCAAGGAGGAGCTGGAGGGTGAGGGACTCCGGCAAAGCCGACAGGCTGAAGGACCGCAGTGGAGTCGAGGGAATGCAGAGCTGAGGCAATGTCGAGGGACCGACAGGCCAAGGCGGAGTCCAGGGCTCGGAGGGTCCAGGCGGGGTTGGAGGGTTGAAAGTTCCCCTTGCCTACTCAGGAGAACTAAGGGTGTGTACAAGGGTTGGAACCATCTCCAGGTCCAAATGCTCAGATGTGGCCATGACATGGCGTGGAACAGACTCAGGCGTGGCTGTGACGTGGCATGGAGCAGGCTCAGGCGTGGCTGTGACGTGGCATGGAGCAGGCTGAGGTGTTTCTGTGACATGGAGCAGGCACAGGATCAGGAGCAAAAGATGGTGCTAGCTCAGCGACCATGATGAGGAACTCTGGCTTGGCCACAATGACGTTATACTCTGGCTCAGCGGCCATGACGTGAAACTCTGGCTCGGCAGCCATGACGTGGGACGCTGGCTCGTTGACCATGACTTGGGACATTGGCTCGTTGACCATGACGTGGGACGCTGGCTCGTCGACTATGACAGGGGACTCCGGCTCGGCATCCGCCTCTCCCACAGTGAACGTGGAACCAATAATCTGCAGGGCGAGGTCGATATATTGAGCCAGGCTGTGGGTATTTTGACCGCCTGGCATCAGAGAAGAGATGGGCTCATTAAGTCCAAATCGGAAACAGTCCTTGACGACCACCTCATTAAAGTCCACCTGGCAGGCCAGAGCGCAAAAGTCCTCCACATAATCCTCCAGGGGACGATTCTCCTGATGTAGGCGGAGGAGCTGGATTGCTGGGTTCATAGTTCGGTCAGGTATTTCTGTAATGAAGCTGCTGCTGGTGCTGACAATGATGAAGACGATGACAATGGAATGAAGAACCCAAGTGCAATTTATTAAACAAAAGTGATATCCAAATAACCCTAACTTTAAACATGAAACATAAGCATAAACATGAACTTGACTTGACTTGGCTTGACATAAACTTGGTTTGACATAAACTATGACTACGTTACCAAACACAACCAAAGTTATATTCAACAATTCCTGACAAGGGACAATGGAAAACATGAGTGCTTTAATATTAGACATGGGAGAACACATGACAAAAATGACCAATGAACAGACAGGACTGATAACAAGATAACAAGACATTGAAACAATGATAACAAGACATGTGAACCTGGAGGGAAATGTGAAATCACATGACAAGGGAACCACATGACATGAAACAGGAACTAAACTTTTCAAAATTAAAGACATGAAAAACATGAATCAATAAAAAACACATGACATCTTTCTCATTTCAATATCTCCTGGTGCTCATGATCATAAGGTTTTCAGATATATCCTAAACTCCGGAAAACCCATTAAGACATACCTAAAGGTTGCACCACAACAAACCTCTCATTACACAGCGTGTGATGGAGTGAGAGTCCATCACCCACATTTAAAGGTTAATTTCCTTAAGAGTTTATTGGAATAAAATGGGCTACCTGTGAGTTACATTGATAAGACCTGCAGGCAATAAAGCAGTGGAATCCTTTAGCAGATAATTGCAGAGCATGCAATTTTCTGTCTACAGCTTTTAATTATTTTGATAAATCAAAACAGAAGCAGAGCTGCTTGGTGTAATATTGAAAACTGCAAAGAAAAATAAAGATTCAAAAGCTCACAACTGCTTTATGACATTACATTCAGGTCAGAAAGCTAATGGCAACTTTAAACAGTCTGTACACAGCAAAACCAAGATTCCCTCAGCCTGTCAGTGCTTCTTCTCTGTGTCTCTCCCACAGAGGCTGTTGCTAAACAGAATTCTATTGTCTGTCACAGGTGAAGTGTGAGGCTACTGCTCTTTAATAAAGGACAGTCAGGAGGCAATCAAGGCTTAAAGTCTGGAGCATTGTCTTGAAGCTAACTATAATTTGTTCATGCTGTCTTAATGCAGCATTCTGTCTTTTGCAAATTAGAAATAAACTGCTTCACCTAAGGGCCACAAAACATAGTGAAGACAAAGCTGATTGATTAACCACAGGGAATAAAGAGGCGAGGGAAAGGTCTGTTTAAGTGACTACTGAACTCTCATCCCCTCACAGTTCTTGATATTTTCAACTAGCAACTGGAAGTGCAGCAAACTTTGAGCTCACCAAGTTTCACCAACATTCTCCAGGGACATTTTCTGCTCTCACTTCTGAATGTCATTCATCTGCAATTGTGAAGTCTCTGTCATGACAATTCTTCATGGTGCATGCTGGTCTATGGCTAAATGACTGTGCAGTTCATCTCTGATGAGGTCACTAAAGGTGTGTCATAGTATTGCAGGTTTGGGGCACAGACTAAGTTCCACTTCACTCCTCATATGCTTTGTGATGAAGGCATTGTCACTGCCTACATGCACCAATAACTGTTGAAAATACAGTGTGCTACTGGGTAATGCTTACACACAAGGCATTTTTACCCCAAAGTAATTAGAGATATTAGAAGAGATTAGTTAGACCAGTGCTACGGTAGTATTGCAATACTAAAGCTTCAAAATACTGGTGGTGCCACAATAATGTTATGTTGTATGTTCGGTAGTAAATATTATTTTCGCTAAAAGCTTCATTTGAATCAGACCTATGTCAGCAGTAACATAAATAATAGTCTTTTCGAGTGGCTTCCCCTTCACGCAGTACACTTTAAGAGCACAAAATGCTGTTTAGAATTTGTCCCTTATATGGTATTGTTTATTTTTAAATGAGTGGTTTTCCCATGCTTCAAACACACACGTCTGAATCCCAGCGTGTTCATTCGGCAGTTGTGTCTCCTAATGGATAATATGGATTTAAGTAAAACTTTGGAGAGTGAGATATTTTTTCACAATACAATTCATGTAGTGAGATTTGGAGTTACTTTGGGTTTTGCCTGATGAAACCAGGAAAACCCATCTGCTGTGAATGTCAACAGAGATTTCAAGCCAAAGGGGGAAACACCAGCAACCTTATTAAACACCTTCGGACACATCCTACTGCCTCTGCAGAATATACACGGGTTAGTGTCACTTCATTTAACCTAAATGCTTCATCTTAACATTTACCTATTTACCGTTACTCTGAAAAATCGAACGTTGCACTCATGAATTTTTTTTTTCCAAGTACATATGCATGGTGGCGGTAAATTTGCTAAGTTCGCACTTATGATTAGATCACATCCCTGAGCCATGCGATCAAACCGGTGTGTGTGTGTGTAATCTGCACTCACGCTGCTGTTTACCAGGAGAGAGGGGCTGAAGTGGTTGTAATAGACCTTTTTCACACTCCGGGTTTTGGAATGCGGAAGGAAACGATTGTAGGGTAAACTTTGACAGAGGTGAATGAGAGTGAATGGGAGACCACAGCAAATATTATTTTCACTTACCCATTTGCTCCAAGAGCAAAAGAAAAAGTCCACTATTACATTTAAATGACTTTCCAGAAGAAGAAATAATAGTGAGCAGTGAATAAGACAGTCAGATGGGAGAAGATGCCAAATTTACTGTCATTCTCTCAACAGCTGTAATCGAAACCCCCTCGCAGATGTGGTAATTCATTTTTGAAACCTAATTCCAGGGTAATATAATGCAAATAATAATGTTATAAACTTACACTCAATAAAAAAAATAAAAAAATAAAAAAAATCATATAAAAAAGATTTAGAAAGCTAAATAAGGCGGAAACGCGTCATCACAGTCTGTCAAAAGGAAACAGCTGCTGAAAACAGTCTTTGCAACATTACAATATCTTTATTTTTATGTTACCAATAATCAAATAATCACAAAAATAATGGAATAAAAGTATAAAGCCATTGCCATTTGAACTGGCTGTTTTGATGCAGTGAAGATTTGTTTGTTTTTAAATTTACGTCAAACAAAGAATGTATTAAGTAACAAGTTAGTCCATTTGACCCTTCTCCCAATTCATCCATTAGTTATTTTCACCACTTCCGGAGCAACAAGTGGAATGGCTAGTTTCAAAAATCACCTTTGCAATGACAAACTGTGTTAAGAATTAAAACTATCATGTGGTACCGTATCGTAAGATATGATTATAATATCGTGACAACCCTAGTAGAGATATAAAACTAATGCTTGATATTATATAGGCAAATATTTAAGACATTAAAGTACAGATTTAAAGAACAGATCACCCAAAAATGAAAATTCTGTCATTTACTAATCCTCATGTCATTCCAAACCCTTATTACTTTCTTCTGTGGAACACAAAGGAGATATTTTAAAGGATGTTCCATCTGCTTATTTCAATACAACAGCAGTTGATAGTGACTCTCATAACTTCAACAGAATCAAATCACTGATCATCTCAATAACACAGAACCTCACTGTTTATTGTGTCATAATGTCATGACATTTGGTCACAAGACAAGAACAAAGGTATGATGTTTTTAGTGTGTCACCATATTTGATCAGTTCATTTGTTCTGTTTACAGGAGTTGATCAATGATTTGATTTGAGAGTGAACAACGACTTTTGAAATTTGGTCTGTTTATCACACAAAGTGATTATATGCCTTCAGAAGATTGGAATGTAAATGCATAAGATGCACAGACTTCTTTTATTTTTACTTTTTTTTTTTAGCTTTAAAGTGAGACACATTCCAGTGCTATTGTTCCCTGTCACTCACTCGACATTGTGTCGATGTAGTGACACTAGGGGTTCGATCTTGAGAGCCCCAATCACCTTTGCTAAAAATAGAAAAGTACAATGAAAAATGGCGAGTGGAATTTGCATGCCACTCTCCGCCCCGGACATACAGGTATAAAAGGAGATGACGTGCATCACTCATTCAGATTTTTTCTTCAGAGCTGAATGCATGTGTGTTCGTCCTCTCACTCACAACCAGTTCTATTTTTAGCAAAGGTGATTGGGTCTCTCAAGATCGAACCCCTAATGTCACTACATCGACACAATGTCTCGTTCCCTCCATCAGGAAACAGAGGTTACATCAGTAACCAAGACGTTTTGAAATCAGCAAACTGAATATCCTTTAAAAAGTCTCCTTTTCTGTTTCATAATAGAAAGAAGGTCATATGGAAGAACATGAGGGTGAGTAAACGATGACAAGACTTAATATTTCTGCTTTTATATGCTGCACAATACGGGGAACGTTAATATTTCATTAGTAGTTTATGTTACAATCTCAATGTAAATCTAAGTGTTTATTAAAGTAACCAGCTCGAAAACATTTCTCATTAAGTATGTTATACAAATGAGATGCAGTGTGTTTCCATCTCATGTCTATACTGTAAATACATTCAAATTTTTAAAAGGCTTTATTTAGGAACACTGTTAATCTTTTCATCCATTCATAAAAGTAAGAGTACTGTATTTTCAAAAGGAGCCACATGACACACACTGACTAAGGAAATCAGAGTGGCTAAAAGAAGCTACCCTGAAAAGCTGAAAAAACCATTTTCAGCCAACGATCCTGCATCTGTGTGGAAAGGCCTGAAAAGCATTACTAAGCATAAGACACCTCCCCTCGCTCTGTAGAGAATCAACAAATGGCTGATGAATTGAATTTGTTTTACTGCAGGTTTGAAAAGCCCAGTCTCACACCCATCCCCCACTCTTCACTTCACACACACACACACCAACACCTCTTGGAACCCCCTTCCTCCCCCCTCATGCTACTCAACCTGCACTTATGGTCTGTGAGGAGGATGTGTGCTGGGTCTTCTGGAAACAAAAGACTAGGCAAGCTTCAGGCCCAGACGGTGTCTCACCTGCCTGTCTGAAAGTCTGTGCTGACCAACTGGCCCCCATCTTCACACAGGTCTTCAATAGATCACTAGAGCAGTGTGAAGTTCCCTGCTGCTTCAAATGCTTCACCATCATTCCTGTCCCCAAAAAACCCAAAATCACAGGACTTAATGACTACAGACCTGTCACTCTCATGTCTGTGGTCATGAAGTCATTTGAGAGACTGGTTTTGGCCTATCTGAAGGACATCACTGGACCTCTGCTAGACCCCCATCAGTTTGCTTACCTAGCAAACAGGTCTGTGGATGATGCTGTCAACATGGGACTGCATTATATCCTGAAAAACCTCGACAGACCTGGGACTTATGCAAGGATCCTACTTGTGGACTTCAGTTCAGCCTTCAATACCATCATGCCTGATCTTCTCTCAACCAAACTGACCCAGCTCTCCGTGCCAACCACAATCTGTCGGTGGATCAATAGCTTTCTGACAGATAGGTAGCAGCTAGTGAGAATGGGGAATGACTGCACTGCAAAGGACCCCTCTGTCAAGCTCCTGAAGTTTGCAGACGACACCACAGTCACAGTCATTGGCCTCATCCGCGATGGTGATGAGTCTGCATACAGACGGGAGGTTGAACAGCTGGCTGTCTGGTGCGATCACAACAACCTTGAGCTGAACACACTCAAAACAGTGAGTGAGGAAACATGCAGGTAGAATCACTCTGGACCCCACACACCCTGCCCACTCCTTTTTTGAACTGTTGCCCTCTGGCCTTTCTATGGTGCACTCAATGCCAGGACAACCAGGCACAAGAACAGTTTTTACCCTCAGGCCATTTACCACATGCCTAAACTGCCTTCAGGACTCCCCATAGTGCAATAATGTAAATAAATATCTAATATCATATGTAAATTCACTCATATTTAATTCAATAACTGTACATACCCCTACCTTTCAAATATTTTACCACTTGCACATGTACATATTCCATTCTATGTTATATGTCCTATTTTTTTGTATGTCTATTTATTCTCTTGCCTTGTTTTATATTCTGTCTCACTGTAATGTTCTGTGTTCACTTGCTTGTTTCTCCTATCACCAAAAAAAAATCCTTGTGTACATGAGCACACTTGGCAATAAAGCTCATTCTGATTCTGATGACTGAACTTTTTTCTAAAGTTAAAGCCTTTTCATAGCTTTTTGTAGCCAAGATACAACAAAAAAGTCACTATCGTGCACAGGCTGGGTCTCTCTCAAGCGGTTTTGCTTTTATACACTGACTGGTTCAGATGACAGTGAGGGTGCTTTCACACTTGGTTCAATTGCTTGCAACGAACCAGAGTTCCTACCTCCCCCTTCCTCCTGCCCCCGCTGGTCTCTGTTCACATCATATTATTTGGGTCCCATTCGTGGTATACCTAAGAAGTACAAGAGGGCAGTGGTTTACCACTGTAACTAGAACTAGAGAAGACATCAGCTTCACTGTGTGACATATTAAAGTTGTTCTCTTTGGATTACCACCAAAACTTGCCATGCCCAGAACGACACTTTTGTTTGTCTGCCACTGATGCATTGAAAGTGCAATGATGTGAAAAATGTTAGCGTTTGTCTTCCACGAGCCTGCAGATGCATTTCTAGAGATGTGAAGAATATGAACTGCTCTCTGAAGGTGATTATATGGAGACAAACAGGTATGAGGAATGTAGTATACCACAATAATTGCAATCCTGATCCTGCAAAGATGCCAATTATACGTCATCAATAGCGGTTCACTTCCAATTGGAGTTCACATGAACCGTACTTCATACCACCTTTTCATGCGGACTTGGCTGCGGTTCGCAGTTGGAAAACAGCGATCGCATCATCCAATTATCCATCAGTCGGGTGTGCGCACCAAAAGTGCTAGTGTGAAAGCACCCTAAGTGAGCATTTTCAGGAGATGCGAACCTGGCTCACGACTTGCAGGTAAAGTCTCCATTCTCCATTATATGTTTAATTAATTATGTAATTAAGTAATTAAGTAGAGAAGATCCAATTAAAAAGGATACAATCTTGCATATTTTACATATTACTCTCAAATGTATTTTGATTACACAAGAGATACTTTGCATTTTATTCTCATTTGTTTGAAATTCTCATTTAATATTTAGTCCTTTCAGATGGAAAACATTTATACATATAAATGATGCGATCCAAAGTGCATCTTAATAGCGGTGAAACACTTTCTTATTATGTGTTACATTCATACGAGCAGACAGAGAAGTAAGTTTGGAGCAGAAGAAATAGAAATAAACAAGTAAACTGTCAGCTTTACGCTAAGCTAAAATGCTATTTCTAGCTATTTTACACGCACATGTTACCAGGCACGATCATATTTTTTTATCAAGAAAATTCACATTGGATCATAATTTCTTTTTTTCTAGTAAGACCTTTGATATTAGGGCAAAAATCGTATTCTTGATAATTTTTTTATTGTTTTCCTGTAAAAATATCTAAAAATCCTTAAAACAAGATCAGTTTGATTTATCTTGCTTTAGAAACAACATTGCATTAGATATTTAGGTTTTTCAAAAATGTATTTTTAACGTGTATTTTGTCTTACGGTACTGGCAGAGTTTTTATAGTCAAAACAAGTGAAAAAATCTACCAGTGCTGAAGAAGTAATCCAAAGTATTTAGAATACGTTACTGACATTGAGTAATCTATCAAAATACATTACAAATTACATTTTACAGCATGTATTCTGTAATCTGTAGTGGAATACATTTCAAAAGTAACCCTCCCAACCCTGGGCCTCACACATCACTCCTCCCACAGTTCAGAACCACTGGAATGGACAGCGGCAATTAACTAATCTGACCACCAAAGACAACAATCTTAACACGGCAGTCTACATCCCCTAATATTTTGTTTTAAAAAGACACTTCGCCATAACGTTAGAAATATAAAACAAACAGAGCATAGCATAAGAACAACACGATTGCCAGATCACCACTTCATAGCCTCAGACTAACCAGAAACAATAACCTAGTATCTATGACCTAGTATCAATAACACAGATTTTTTATAAATATATTAACTTACCTTTACTTCAACACAAAATCCATGTGTCTCTCCTTGCGAATGAACATCTCTTTCACTTTGTTGCAAAAGTTGCTCACTTGCTGAAGTTTCGATAGCCTCTCTTTCTCGATTCCATTGAAATCAACTTTGCGAAATCCCCATAGGTCGCCAATGCTTACACTATATACATTTTAGCACTTAATAACGCATTAGTTACATGAACTTCAACGTGTTGACAGATAGCATGACTGAAGGAAGGAGCCTCTGATTGGCAAACTGATTATGGTAAGCATGCTTACCTTGGCCATTTGAAGTAGTGTGTTGCTTTGAATCTAATGGCACTTTTCCACTGCACATTACGGTTCGACTCAACTCTGCTCGCTTTACTTTTCTGAGCTTGCTTTTCCACTGCAGTTTAGTTCCATCTCAACGTGGGTGGGATAATAGGCTGATTGTCATAGTTGCGCCGCCTCTACTGCCATGACATCATCTTAAACGCGATACAAAACAAACTAGCAACAACAACTCAAGAACATTACTGACCATAAACAATAGCACAACCGTTAGCTGTTAGCTGCTAGCTCATTGTGCTGTATAAAGCAGTTGTTGCATGGTAATTTTACACAAGTGTAACAGTTAAATTGGCCTGGTTGTTTTAGAAGCAAACTTTCCAGTAGCTGGTCAGCTAAATAAAGTGAAGCTTTCAAGCAGAATATAGAGTTAACGTACCATCAACAGGGCACTCTCCCTCCATTGCTCATTGGTCTATTGCCATAGATAGCGTCCATTTGGTCAAACCATTTCCACTTTCTTCTGTTTGAACCACTCCGGCTGTTGTGGTCCTTGATGGTTCTGTAGTCACTTTTAAGTTTTTGTAACTTTTCCCTACACTGTTGGTAGGTCCGGTGGTAGCCGTGTGCGGCCAACAGCTGAGACACTTCCTGAAAGACTTTTTCGTTTCGCCCCATCCAGCTCTCATTGGATCCTCTCCTCCGCTACTAACGAGAGGAACGTCTGCACCTCGTTTATTGACCAAGGTGTGGTTTTGCACACAGACATTTTTTCACAATTCGAAAGTCGCGTGAACAAATGATACTGCTATTGCTGTTGCTAACTTTAAAACTAGCGGGTTGATGTCCCGTGTCACAAATCCAGTAATGCTGGTAGTGACGATTCTCTCTGACCAGTGATCTGCAGGATTTTGACGTCACATTTAGTATCGGCTTGGCTCGCTTGGAACCTTGGCCGAGGTGGTACTAAAAAAAGTACCAGGTACCAGGTACCAGGTACTATCCACAGTGGAAAACCCCAAAAAAGCGAGTGTGTTGAGTCGAGCCGTACCGTGCAGTGGAAAAGCTCCATAAGTCAGAGAAAGCATAATGACGTGCTTGTACCGGTGGGTGGCACCAAAGCAAACAAATGAATAACTGTCTGTACTGCTCAACTGAGATGAAAGATTTGAATGAAAACAGTAGTTTATATTAACAATTATATTTAAATATTTTATAGTGTCATTTTTTCTTCATCCTTCTGTTAGGTAAGCACTGCTTACCTTGCTTATATGGATGGTTGTAAGACCTGAAAATTTGCGGGTGTCAGTTCATTTATAGAATGCGGTTGTCACACTCATAGATAACAGTCCTGTGTATGAACGCAGCTATATTCTGCTGCTGTTTGAATGTGGCCAGTAGGTCCTTAAAATGCAAGTCCTTAAAAAAAAATCTAAACTAGCCGCAAACTTGCTGCATATTTGCATCAAATTTGCCATTCATTATTTTTACATGCAAATGAGCTTTTGATTTGCCACAAATGTTTGCCAGAAGTTTGCAGCTCTTCGCCAGTTGTAGGCAAACCTTTGCAACAATGGACAATTTGCTGCAAGTTTGCCACAAAGCTCATATGCATGTGAAAATAATCAGTGGCAAATTTGCCATGTAGTCTCGATTTTTGTAAGGGAGTGGACGGTGATACACCCTTTGAAGCTCCAAAATAAACAGACAGTCAGCATAAATGTTATCCATACAACTCCACTGGTTAAATTGATGTCTTCTAAATTGAAACAATGGCTTTTGCTGTGAAAAAGATCCATATTTAAGTACTTTTTAACTATAAATCATTGCTTCCGGTCAGCACCCTTATGCACATTCATACGAGGACGGAGTTCATGCGGGCTCGTGTGACGTATGGATGTAATCTCACGTTTTTCTCTCGGTTGAGACATCCAGGATGAGCACACAAATACCCCATTGTGAGTAAACAAACCGATACAGATACAGATCTAAACCAAAACCAATGAAGCTTCTGTACAGCGTTCCTCCTACTCAATTGTAAACAGCACTACTCTTCTGTGTGTGTCACATGTGTGATACAAGATCTCCGCTTTTGGTCACCGTGAGTTAGACCCTGGAGCACACATGCTCCCAATGCATTGACTTTTTTCCACTGCTTTTCGTTCAATTTGCATTGGGAGCAGGTGTGCTCCAGGCTGCACTGATGGTGATCGAAGCCGGGGAGAGCGAGGCTCCCTGGCTTGAGGCAGTGGCTAAAGACCCTGGGTGAACGGCAGAGCAAAAGCTCTGAAAAATGACTGTCAATTTGCATTTGTATGGGGAAAAAATTAACAGAAGCATCTTTATTGTAATTAAAAGTTTATTTCCATTGCAGTATTTCAAATTGCAATGTTCTTTTCACATTGTTTATATAATGCATAAATATATATGGAATGCATTATAATATTGTGGCAGCGGGGGCGTGGTCAAGCATCTCTCCGGAGAGAGAAAGCAGTAAGGGCGCTTACTCCTGAGCTAAATTATGTCTAACACCTGTCTCTAATTTCAGTGAGCACGGGGAGAGCGGCATAAAGAGAGCGACACAATGCTCAATGTGGGGGACTGGATGTGACAGAGCTGAGCCAGAGTGACGATTCCCGAATAGTGGAAGTTATTTGTAGAAGCAGTGTGTGTGTTAGTGTTGAAAGAGTGTATAAACGTAACTGTAAAGTGGTATCGAGGAAGAGGGGAAATAAAAGCGTCACCTGAAAAAGGAAAACTGCTTCTCGCGTCCTCTTTTACACTGGTGCTGAAACCCGGAAATTGAAGTTTGGGTCGAAGATGGATGGAGGTCATCCCGTAGAGTCCTCCCAGTTGGCAGAGATCCTCCAAGCCCTCGCCAGCCTACATTGGAACCACCAACAAACGCTGCTTGAGCTCCGACAAGATCAAGACCGCCGGTTTGTCGAGCTCATGCATGCTCAAGCCGAGGACCAGCAGGCGATCCGGAGCCTCCTCAGCCAGGGGGCATCCTCAGCCGCGACCCCGGACACACCCACGCCGTTACCCCCGCCAGCAATACAGAAAATGGGGGCGGCGGACGACCCCGAGGCTTTCCTGGATTTGTTTGAGCGGACCGCTGAGATCTGGGGCTGGCCGCTCGGCCAATGGGCAGCCCGACTGATCCCACTACTGTCCGGGGAAGCCCAGCTCGCGGCTCAACAACTGCCAGCGTCGAGCCTCCTGGCCTACGGAGATCTAAAAAAAGCCATCTTGCAACGGGTTGGTCGCACTCCGGAGGAAAGTCGTCAACTCTTCCGGAGCTTGAAGTTGGAAAGCTCTGACCACCCGTTTGCCTTTGCCCAGCGGCTCCGTGACGCCTGCCGATGATGGCTGCTAGCGGGGGATCGCGACGTCCAGGGAATTATCGACCAGGTGGTACTGGAACAGTTCATAGTTCGACTGCCAAAAGGAACGGCGGAGTGGGTCCAGTGCCACCGCCCGGCGTCATTGGAGGAAGCTTTCCGACTTGCGGAGGACCACATGACGGCGATCCTACCTTCTCTCTCCTCCCTCTGTTTCTTCCCCCTCCCCTCTCTCTCTCTCGTCTGCTCTCTCTCCAGGTCCCGTTCCTGCCCCACGCAGACGAGGAGGAACTCTGAGACCAGTTCCCCGGGTGTGGGAGGCGACACCTTCCCCTACTCCAATGCCCCGCCGCTCTCCCCCTCAGGGGGGGGCGCCCGCCGACGCAGGTGCGGGCGTGGCGCCTGGGCCGGCCTGCTGGAGGTGCGGAGACCCGAGCCACTTCCGAGATCAGTGCCCTCTGATGGAGCTGGGGACAGTGGTGCGGGTCTCTGACCTCCCACAGGCTGCCCCCGACCGGGCCGGAGCGTACCGGATACCAGTAAGTGTCAAGGGGGGTACTCACCAAGCGTTGTTGGATACCGGGTGTAATCAAACCACTATCCACCAACGCCTGGTTCAACCCGAGGCATTGGTCACATCCAAAACGGTGAAGGTGAAGTGTGTACACGGGGATATTCACAAGTATCCAGTGGTGACCCTGACAATTAAATTCCGGGGGAAAAAGCATAGAGTGGAGGCTGCGGTTAGTTCCCGCCTCACCCATCCTCTGATTTTGGGGACTGATTGGCCTGATTTTAAAGCTTTATTAAAGGGAATTTGTGCGGATGGGTCCTGTGTGAAAATAGGGAGGTGTGTGATGTGCGATGCTCTGGCAGGGGAGGCGGAGCCGGGGCCGTCCTCGACAGCTCCACGTCATGATGACAAGAGAGGGGGAGAGGCTGCTGCCCCTCCCCTTCTCAGGGAATTCCCTGAGGGGGATTTCCCTTTGGAGCAGTCGCGAGACGAAACCCTCAAACACGCCTTTGACCAAGTGAGAGTTATCGATGGTCAACGACTCCAGCCTGACATCGCACTTTCATATCCCTATTTTGCAATTATAAATGAGCGGTTGTATCGAGTGACACAGGACACTCGAACCAAAGAGGATACAACCCAACTCTTGATTCCAAGGAGCCATCGGGAAATGGTATTCCAGGCGGCTCATTATAATCCCATGGCAGGTCACCTAGGAGAAAGGAAAACACTGAACCGTCTAATAGCCCATTTCTATTGGCCGGGCATTGGCGGCGATGTCCGCAGGTGGTGTGCGGCATGCCGCGAATGCCAGCTGGTTAACCCACCGGCCACCCCAAAAGCGCCATTGCGCGCTCTCCCTTTGATCGAGGTCCCCTTTGAGAGAATTGGAATGGACCTCGTCGGGCCATTAGAACGGTCAGCACGCGGACATTGCTTTGTATTGGTCCTAGTGGACTATGCAACGCGATATCCAGAAGCAGTGCCTCTTCGCAACATCTCAGCACGCAGTGTTGCGGAGGCACTCTTCAAAATAATCTCCCGGGTGGGGATTCCGAAAGAAATCCTCACCGATCAAGGCACAACGTTTATGTCACGGACACTACGCGAGCTGTACGAACTATTAAATATTAAATCAATTCGCACCAGTGTATACCATCCTCAAACGGATGGCCTGGTGGAACGATTTAATAAAACCCTCAAAAACATGATTCGTAAGTTCGTGCACGATGATTCTAGAAATTGGGATAAATGGCTCGACCCCCTGTTATTTGCAGTACGAGAGGTCCCGCAAGCCTCCACTGGCTTCTCCCCATTCGAGCTGCTGTATAGGCGACGCCCACGCGGCGTGCTTGATGTAATGCGAGAGGCCTGGGAGGAGGGACCTTCAAACAGTAAAAATGAAATTCAGTACGTTCTTGATCTTCGAGCAAAACTCCACACCTTGGGGCAACTAACACAGAAGAATTTGCTCCAAGCTCAAGAACGACAGCGCCGACTGTATGACAGGGGAGCTCAGCTAAGGGAATTTGCACCGGGAGATAAAGTGCTTGTATTGCTTCCCACAAGTGGCAAGGACCCTTTGAGGTCACACGACGAGTGGGAGATCTCGATTATGAGGTTAAACGATCCGATAGAGGGGACGCACGTCAAATATACCACCTCAATCTCCTAAAATTGTGGAGGGAGGTGGTCCCCGTGACGTTGGCTACGGTGGTTCCCGAGAAGGCGGAGCTCGGACCGGAGGTGAGCTCAAAACATAAACAGTTCACCCCGGTCACTTGCGGAGACCACCTCTCACCGAGCCAACTCACGGAGGTTGCCAGGTTGCAACAGGAGTTTGCAGATGTGTTTTCCCCTCTACCGGGACGTACAAACCTCATCCATCACCACATCGAGACTGAGCCGGGGGTGGTGGTACGTAGCCGCCCCTATCGACTACCCGAACACAAAAAGAAAATTGTTCGGGAAGAATTGGATGCGATGCTTGATATGGGGGTAATAGAAGAATCCCACAGTGATTGGTCCAGCCCAGTTGTTCTAGTGCCTAAGAGCGACGGGTCTGTGTGATTCTATGTGGATTATAGAAAAGTCAATGCGGTGTCTAAATTTGATGCATATCCAATGCCTCGCGTTGATGAGTTGCTTGATCGGTTAGGCACTGCTCGGTTTTATTCAACATTGGATTTGACGAAGGGTTATTGGCAGATCCCCTTGACACCAATCTCCCACGAGAAAACCGCCTTCTCCACACAGTTTGGATTACACCAATTTGTGACACTTCCGTTCGGTTTGTTTGGAGCCCCGGCTACGTTTCAGCGTCTCATGGACCGAATCCTCAGGCCGCATTCAGCTTACGCCGCTGCCTATTTAGATGACATCATCATTTATAGCAATGATTGGCAGCGGCATATGCAACACCTGAGGGCGGTTCTGAGATCGCTGCGCCGAGCGGGGCTCACAGCGAACCCGAAGAAGTGTGCGATTGGGCGGGTGGAGGTACGGTATCTGGGGTTCCACTTGGGCCACGGGCAGGTGTGTCCCCAAATTGACAAGACAGCGGCGATTGCGACCTGCCCGAGACCCAAGACCAAAAAGGGGGTGAGACAGTTCCTGGGGCTGGCTGGCTATTATAGGAGGTTTGTGCCTAACTATTCGGACGTCACCAGCCCGCTGACTGATCTCACTAAAAAGGGAGCTCCAGATCCGGTCCAGTAGACGGAGCAGTGTCAACAGGCGTTCACGCAAGTTAAAGCTGCACTTTGCGGGGGGCCGCTGTTACATTCACCTGACTTCTCTCTCCCTTTTGTTTTACAGACAGATGCTTCAGACAGGGGGCTGGGGGCTGTGCTCTCGCAGGTGGTGGGGGGAGAGGAGCGCCCGGTGCTGTACATTAGCCGGAAGCTCTCGTTAAGGGAAACTAAGTACAGCACCGTGGAAAAGGAGTGTCTCGCCATCAAGTGGGCGGTCCTCACTCTCCGATACTACCTGTTGGGGCGGGCCTTCACCCTCTGCTCGGATCACGCCCCACTCCAGTGGCTCCACCGCATGAAAGATACTAACGCCCGGATCACCCGTTGGTATCTGGCGCTTCAGCCGTTTAAGTTTAAGGTGGTCCACAGACCGGGGGCGCAGATGGCTGTCGCCGACTTCCTTTCCAGGAATGGGGGGGGAGTGGTAGGCAGGCCGGATGTCGCCCCGGCCTGAGTCGGGCGGTGGGGATATGTGGCAGCGGGGGCGTGGTCAAGCATCTCTCCGGAGAGAGAAAGCGGTAAGGGCGCTTACTCCTGAGCTAAATTATGTCTAACACCTGTCTCTAATTTCAGTGAGCACGGGGAGAGCGGCATAAAGAGAGCGACACAACGCTCAGTGTGGGGGACTGGATGTGACAGAGCTGAGCCAGAGTGACGATTCCCAAATAGTGGAAGTTATTTGTAGAAGCAGTGTGTGTGTTAGTGTTGAAAGAGTGTATAAACGTAACTGTAAAGTGGTATCGAGGAAGAGGGGAAATAAAAGCGTCACCTGAAAAAGGAAAACTGCTTCTCGCGTCCTCTTTTACAAATATATTCCCAAATAATAAAAAAAATATATATATATATCTTCATGCATATTTTGGTTTGTGTGGTATGTTTTACATTGAAATATAAACAAATTGTGTGTTTTGAACCACTTTGATAATTGGTTTATGGAGTTACTACAAGTGGTCTATTGGCGCCTCCAAGTGGCCTTTTTTTTGGAAGTACACTTACATAAATCATTATGGAACAAAGAGTTTTGGTCATATCGACTTCAAAATTGTGTCAGACCTTCATCGGACATGTGGCTTTGTATCTGATGTGGGTCAGTTTTTGTGGCACTGCTCATAGTCTTGCATATTTTTTTTTTAAAAAGGGGAAAAAAACGTGTTTTATAAATAATATTTGCGCTCACTATTCAAAATATGAGCGCAAATATTTGAATAGCTCCAACTAATTTTTTCACAAAAAGAGGCTGGATGTTAAGAGGTTGAAAAAGCTGTACTCCTTAAGAAATTAATTGTAATTTTGAAGCATATGTAGGAAATCATGACGACTCACATTAAAATTAAGACTCCAGTCATATCAGTAACCTTATAATAGCTGTTTTATTCTACATGGACAGGGTCTGCACATGAGGGCTGCCACATTAGATTCACATGACCAGCCAAATATTACTCGCTTAATCTCAGTAATCATCCTGTTATTTGACATTTTCACTCATTGTTTAAAGTATTCATAGCTGACTGTGAATTGTGAATTTGTACATTGGCATCGGTAACTGAAACTATTGCGTTTGAATGATGCTGCATCCAGGCCACTAGGTGGCAGTGTAAGTCTAAGATAACATGAACAAGAACTTAGTGCACCTTTAAATTATAATGTTTGTTAAGAACTTACTGTGGAAAATTATAGATAGATTTTTTTTTTTTTTTTATAACTATACAATATTAAAGTGATACAGATATATTGTAAGTGATTTACAAGTGATTCATTATTTTTGATAATTTAGTAATGTTAGTAACAGTATCATCAATCATTTTTATCATCTTTTTTTGCCATCCCCCAAAAAACAAAACAAAACAAAAAAACAGGGGAAAAAATGCATTTCAAATCTTCTTTAAATTAGATGCAGTGCAGGATTCGGTCTTGATATGTTTTGAAATCAAGGCCTGCCAAAACACATAGTGATAAAAACAAAACTAAAACAAGATGGTCTTTTAAAAGCGAGGCCTTTTAATGAACAAAAAGACTAATTAATTGCCATCTTGTCTTAGAGGGCATGAAGTGTACACTCTGAATTATAGATGAGGCTTTGAAAGCCGCAGGCCTGAAAAGTAATGGGAGACCTAATCAGTGAGGACAAATTAAAGAGAGGAGATAACACTAATCACTGAAGGGACTGACACATGTACACCATTACATCCAATTCATTCTGTCCCATATAAAGGGTGTCTACTAACAGTTAGTCTAGCTGCTTGTCAATTTTCATTGTATGAACATGCCAATGTTTTAACCAGGCATGCTGCCATGAGAAAGAGAGCACAGTCTTGTGTGACAACGACATGTTGCAATACCTCTTGTAGTGCCCATCGATATGCTCTGCGTATTAAGTATTTTTAAAAACCCGCCACAGTGTTCCAGTTTAGCAATATACACTTACTGAGCACTTTATTAGGAACACCTGTACACCTACTTATTCATCCGATTATCTAATCAAAAAATTGTGTGGCAGTAGTGCAATGCATAAAATCACACAGAAACGGGTCAGGAGCTTTAGTTAATGTTCACATCAACCATCAGAATAGGGAAAAAATGTGATCTCAGTGATTTCGACCGTGGCATGATTGTTGGTGACAGATGGGCTGGTTTGAGTATTTCTGTAACTGCTGATCTCCTGGGATTTTCACGCACAACAGTATCTAGAGTTTACTCAGAATGGTGCCAAAAAAAAAAAAAAAAAAAAAAAGCACTGAGTGAGCGGCAATTCTGTGGACAGAAATGCCTTGTTGATGAGAGAGGTCAACTGAGAATGGCCAGACTGGTTCAAGCTGACAGAAAGGCTACAGTAACTCTGTACAATTGTAGTGAGCAGGATAGCATCTCATAATGCACAAAACATCGAACTTTGAGGTGGATGGGCTACAACAACAGAAGACCACGTCTGGCACGTCCTTTATTAGGACCATTTTTTAATAGCTAAGCAATAACCTACATAGACAAGGCTGAAAATGTGTGCTGTGATCCTCTTTTTACTATAAAAATATTAGACATAGTTAACCCTAGATTGCAAAAATTACACGGCTGTTTGCCTTTTGACTATACTTTTTACGTGAAGTGGTCTTTTGATCTGCCACAACAGGTATTCCTCAATTAAAGTGTCTTTGACCATTTGAACTGACTTTTTTTAATTAAGTCATATTTTTTTTTTATTATAATATGATAATGCTCATGCCCTCAAAAGCAGGGAGTCATAGTCTCTATCCATCTCTACAACAGAAAAAAGTACATAATTGGTAGCCAGCAGTGTTCTTCACAAATCCATACACTGAATAGTCACCAAAGGCTTGCAGACTAACCAGAATGTCCAACTGCAGACAGCCCTCTCACACTTTCCTTGTGAACAGGAAGCTACACACAACCTAAAGTCATGTCTGTGTGATGGATGGGTAAGGCTATCTGCTAAATTATAGAAAGATATCTACCATTTTTTTTTATTACATGGAAAAATCAACAAGCTAGATAACTAATCTAACTAGCAGGCCAGTTTCCAGGCAGGTCTGAACAGCGTCAAAAAAAAACATGTCTGCACAGCATCTGCTCTTTGCCTCACATTACTTCAGGCTGATTTTTCACAAGTGACAAAATTGGCAAAAAAAAGTTATTGATATTTAGATATTTAGTGATATTAAAGTTAATGTACATAGTATTGCTAGTTAATGTTTATTTACCAAGTTTCACAGAAACTGTCAAAAAAAACATTTATATAAAAAGAAGAGGCTCGCTGATGACGGTCACGTGTTCTTCCAGAAAAACAAAACAAAAAAACTATATAGCGCTACTACAAATAAATGCTTCGTAACTAAAAAGGTTTGACTGTCTTCCACAAGCGACAACATTGGCCAAAAAAGTTATTGATATTTAGCTAAAAATTTACATAGTATTGCAAGCTAATGTTTATTTAGCAAGTTTCACAGGAATTTGCTTAAAAATAGAGGCTAGCTGCCTGTCCGATGAATGCCGACAGTCGTCATTTTTTTCCAGAAATAGCTAACATTACTCCTACAAATAAATGCTTCGTAACTAAAACGTTTTGACTTTCAATAGGCAATATTGACAACACATGTTAAATAACTTGTCTTACCTCGAAAGATCGCCTCAGTTTTCAATTTGAAGCAGTAAGCCCAACACTTCAGGTAATCTCCCGGTGTATCCTCTCTGGCTCCGCCCAGGCAAATGGAGGATGACTCGGATGACGATACATTTATTATTCACGCCCAGTAACCCCTTAACCAATCATATGTGCTTTTAGCTTATATTGTCATGAGTATCTGACAGTATTCAGAAATAAAATCGGTGATTGGACGGCGAAGATATTGAGACAGGAACCATGGGAATAATTGTTCCCAAATTTGAACGCTCCAGCTGGTAAGGGTTAATCCAAAAATCGATTAGAGAGAGCTCGGCTTAACGTGACCTGCCTAAACTAACGCTATGCTTGATTATTACTTTTGTATTACATTGATAGTCTTCAGTTTCCAATTGTTATGTAATTGTTATATATGTTAAATACCATGTTCATAATCATATTTATTTGTAGTATGCACGTATAGCAAGTTATCATTCAGCTGATGACTTTATGCAAAGTGCATTTAATTATACCTAATACAGGGACAGTCCCCATGGAGCAACCTGAGGTTAGATGCCAAGTTCACAGCAAGGGCACAGTGATAATAACTCCTGGACACTTAATGTGTTTGAACCAGAAAATGTTCATTATTCAGTACGCCTCAACACTCGCACATATATTTTACTAACACACATATTTTACCACCAGACATGAAAACTGTCTGTATTGCTGTTATACAGCCTTTGTTATACAGTCTCCCTTCAAGTCCTGAAGTTTTACTAAAATTATCATTTTCTTTGAAATCATAATTTTTTGAAAAAAATAAGCAGTTTTATAAAAAATAAGCATCTAGATTTCACAGTGGTCTTTTTCAACCCACATACTGAGTCTGTTCCAAAACCTTGTGAGCTTCCTTCGGAGGCAGCATTTTAAGGCATCATAGGTGCGCTCCTGATGCGAAGTCTGTTCCAAAAGATAGGATTAATTATGCTGCCTCATAAGATATCTTGTTTTGGCCAGATTCTAAGGTAGCATCATATGTATCCTTCCTCGCGTAGGCAATCCCAGAATGCACCACGAAGAGCCGGGTGGAAAAATAAATCCAAGATGGAGGACGAAGCGAGATAAATTTCCGCCTTAATATGGTGCCCCTATGTGTTGCATACATTGCACATATGGTTTTTGGGACTCTGCATTCAGGGTTAAAGGGGCTAATCTAGTGAATTACTTTAGGGATGTTAATTTGCTAAGGACATCTCATTGCCATGTTGCAGTTTAATGCCTCAGCATTTTTCACTTGATATCCAACTGTTTATACACAGTATGGTGTCTACTCTCAGTGGCTCATTGAAGGCCTGAATTGTATAATAATTGTAGAGAGGGAAAATAACCCTTAAAGATGCAAAAAAAAAAAAAAAAAAAAATATATATATATATATATATATATATATATAAATAATGATTGTCTAATAATATCACTTTTTAAAAAAGAGATAGTTGGAAACTCGAAAAAGTCCCATCATATCAAATAACATTATTACATGAACTATCAAAACATTCAGAGTAAAAATTTACTTGTTAAAGCTTTGTTGAGAAATATCATGTGTTGGTCTTCTTTGGAGGCTTTTGTAGATTGATATTGGGTGAGTTCTCAGATAAGAGACAAGGTATCACAATACTAGGCAAGAAGATGTGAGAAAGTCAGAGAAAACCATCTGTAACAAGGTTAAGGTTGGGAAAGGCGGAGGCGGGAACCGGCTGAACAGTCAAAATAATATTTTAATAAGAACTTAAACAAAAAGACACAGAACACAAACGCGCACACTGCAGCTGCGTGTGGCTCTCTCTCTCCCGAACTGCCGCGTTCCACTGCACTTATCCCTCTCCTCGGCTGATTAGCCCAGTTGGTGTGACAAGGAGCCCTCCTAGGGGGGCCGGTGGGGGGGGGCTTTTCCCCACCTCTCTAGGGCTGGGAAGGTGGATGAGGAGAGGGAAACAAAAACACAAAAAAAAGAGGAGAGGGAAAGGGCAAGGCAAAGCGACAATGAGAGAGAGGAGAGAGAGAAATAAAAACTTGCTCGCCGGTTTCCCAGACACGCCGTCGCCTGGTCCTCGATCACTCCTCCACCCTCTGGCAGACGACAGCCGCTCTTCCCCAGGCGGACCGGAGCCTGGCGGATGGAATGCCCCTCCGTGGTTTGCTGGCCGGTAGGGAACTCCTCTGCCCCTGGCAGTAACTCACCACTCCAGGCAGCCAGCAGCGAGCCCCTCTGTCCCCCGGCGGATGGCTGCGGCTGCTCCTTTGGGTGGATGGCAGTGGCGAGGACTCCACGATAGCGCATCCATCCTCCTTCCCGGACTTCGGCACCAATGTAACAAGGTTGAAATGGGAAAGGAGGAGGTAGGAACTGGCTGAACAATCAAAGTAATATTTTAATAGGAACTTAAACAAAAGACACAAAAACATAAATGCACACATGGCAGCTGCATGTGGCTCTCTCTCTCCCGAACTGCCACTATCCACTGCACTTATCCCTCTCCTCGGCTGATTAGCCCAACTGGGGGCTGGGCGTGTGTAGTCACGGCCCGGCCCTGCCCTCCTCCTCATCATACCATCTATTATGACGTACAAATGAGCTGTTGAACCCTACAAATTGAACTGAACCTCAGTGTCCTGAAGTCTCTCTTTGGAATGTTGGGCCTCATGTATTCAGATAGAAGACAAAGGCAGGCCTAACACAGTCATAAAAACTAACTCAGGCCCCCATATCAAGTCATAAATCTTACTGATAAAAACCGCACCAAAATCAAACAAAGGGGGTCCAAAACAGACTACAAATCCCATGAAGCCTTGCTCACTAAAGGATCTAACTCTCAACTCCTATTGGATGAGGCACACAACAGAACGCACCTCAACCATGACATCATCAGGAATAGAAATACCTCTGAAATACTTCCGGGATTTGCTTCCAGCAACTTTGCTCGCCGTGCGTAGATGCAGCTCATCGCTGCTCTCAGGTGCAGCCTCGTGGCACAAGGAAGTAACGTCCGACTTGAAACTGTGGCCTTACAATCTCCATCTCGCTGGATGAGTTGAGATTACTCTGTGTTCCACCGAACACTCTAACGGATCTGAAGGAGACCGCCGAGCAATCCGCATCTTCATCCGTTTGCCTGCAGAAGTGAAGAGAGAAAAGATTTCTCTTCCATCTTCAATTAAGTCGACGTTGCTGATTTCTCCGCCAGCCCGCTGAGAATCAGCAGCCGTACCACCCGCCGACAGAGCGAGGAAACGGCTTCCCGTCATCACCCGAGCCTCGAGGAACCGAGACTGAGTTAAAGGACGGATGAACACACATTCTGCATCCTCAAGCGATTCAAGTAAAAGGTTTATGTCTGGGCAGAGATAGAATATTATAGTGTGTTATTCTTGTGTATCAAGGTTATTGCTTATACAGTTTACGGACCACCATGTCCGCTCATTATTAATACTCAGGGTATTAATTATCACGAATTTGATTTGCTGTATTGTGGTCCAACCACATTGGACTGTTGTGCATTTCTGCCATAGCAGGTGAGACTGGCAAACTGAGTTTATCCATTAAAGAATCATAGACCGCGGGATGGTTTACGAGCCGTCCACCGCGTCTCTGAGTGATAAACTAACAGCTGCTTTCTCTCCGACGATCGCGAAATTGGCTTTGGGGCCGTCACTTAATTCTCTCTCTCTCTTGTACTAACCACACACACACACACACACACACACACACACACACACACTCTCACACACACACCCTCATGTGTTATAGGATTATTTTGATTTCCATATCTAATCATATCATGTTTAGTTTGTAGTTGTAAGTCGGAAGTTTATTGACTGCATTGTATTAATTATTAATTGATATTACTGCATAAATAAACTTTGTTATATTACAAAGAGAAGTGTTTTGGTTTGTTTTGCATACACCTGTGTCATGCTGACTGGATGTCAGTGCTCGGATTCAAGCCTTCATTCATTTTTTTTTCCCCGAAAATCGATATTCTTTGGATGTCGATTTCCCTAAGAAAACAATCTAATATTGAGACTGTTATACTATCTGGTTATTAGTCCCTGATTCCAGGGCGGTGCCCCGTCAATGTTAATCCTTATTAATATTCTATTTTGATAATTGATAATTATCTTTGACGATTGTTGATTTTGAAGGATCAATAATGTTAATTTTAATTAATGTGTCATAGATATTAATGATTGGTGATTATCTTTGATAATTGTTGATTTAAAGGATTAAAAAAGCTAACATTGATTCTCATCAATGTTCTATTGATTTTAATAATTAATAATTATCTTTGATAATTATTAATTATTGCTAATAACCAAACCCGCTCCTAAACGTAGCGCACTACATTTACTGGAGCCCCATATGAGGTTTTAATGAGTTAGATTCAATTAATTAATTAATAACTAAATAAATAATTATCAATTATTTCTGATAGTAACACTGATCTAAACAACCAGTAAAGCCCTACAGGAACAAGCAGTTAACAAATCCTCTGCTTTTGTATTTTATTTATTTATTTATTTATTTATTTATTGCAGTCACGAGCATAGTGTGACATTGTATAAAACACTGATTCATGTATAAAAAAAATTAAGATCTCCTTTTGTGAATAAAGCAGTTTTGAGGTAAGCAAAAAATGTTTAGGTAAAAAATAAGCAGAATAATGGAAACACTAAAAATGGAATAACCTGTCATTGAATGGCTTTCATTAAACTTTAACACACTAAATATTATATGTCCCTTGTAGCATTTAACAAAATCCAGTAGCATAGTCCACACTACAATGTACCTCACACCCCCACTGGCAAGGCTTTGGCTTATTATGTGTTCATGACCAGTCTAAACCCACAGTGGATGTCCTGGAGCATATACCGTACTAGTGTAGTGTGTGGCAGGTGATGACAAAAACCGTCACAGAACATTACAAACCCATCACATTCTCACTATGGCTCATTGGCTTGCCGCTGTGCACTCTTGAACCCACTAACAGTTGATGTGTTATGAGAGGGTTAGGGAAGCTGATTTACCTCTCATGCTTCAAGCTCCAAACAGAATTGTTTAATCCCTCCCCCGCTCTCCACCACTCAGGGCTCTGTAATTCTTCTCTCTCACCCTCTTTAAATTGATTTTTTATTCAGTTGACCAGAAACATCATGTCAGTGAAAACTCCTTTATACCTCTGGTATGAAACAGGTATGGTTAGGGTTAAGAAGAGCATGCCACACTTGCCCCTTAGATATCCAAACACACAAAAATGTTATCATGATTGTATTTGGATAGATGACAAAAAATGGATTTGTGGACTTTTTTCTTATCAAGATTTTTGTTTAAAATTTGTAGGAATGTATACGGGAGTCACATTTTATTAGTCACCATTTATTTTTCGGATGTTTTTCACCATTTTAAAATTTGTTTTTTGCTTAAACTAGTTCATTTGAAATGACCTGTGGTGTCACAAATACATTTTTATAAGTACAAATATTCCATATTGTCTGTTAATTATGAGTTCATAAAGGCTGCATGCATAAACATCTAATACAATTTCTAAAAGATTTCTAAAAGAATAAGCAAACTGCTTAAAATAGTTTTAAGTGGAGTATATAGCATGTCACACAGCAAGGTAGTGAAATAATTTCCCATTTTGTCACTTGGTTAGGGACATTTCAATAAATGTACAGATTTGTACTCCCTTTCAGGAATTTTATTATGGTAATAATTCTATATAAAGATGTGAAGATTTATTCCAACATATCGACTATTTCTCATAGTTTACTGTTAATGATGATATTGTATTTCAAAGTTATTAATCTGTCATGTGCATGATGACTTCTTCTCATAAAATACAACTATAAACTCCTAGAGAGAGTAATACAACTAAAAATTCCTAGAGTAGAGAGATTTCAGTCAGCTGGACATAAAATCGCTATGATGATTAACCCAAATGTTACCAGTTTATGATAACCATGGGCAATTTGAATCCTTATTTTGACCTCTATGTATTTAAGCTGTGCACTATGGACATATTTAATACATATTTGTACTGTCTTACTATGTTAATAATATAAGTTAGTCCTGTCCAGTTTTCATTGGACAATGTAAATTATATTGTATGACCTATAGATAAAAGTGTATGTATGACTTTCTCTCTTCTGCTGTCCAGATAATGTTGTCAGCACTTCTCTGTGCAGTCCTCAGGGGGCAAAATGTACAGAATAATCCAATTTACTCCTGATAACCTTATCATACTTCCAGTGCTTTCTAGGCTCAAGGCATTCCTCTCCCTCCACAGAGCTTAGAGAGTAGTGAGGAGATTGTGTGAAAAGCTGGTCAAAAGAACATAAATTACAGTACAGCTTGAAACTCAAAAAATATACTAAGCATATTTTTTTTTCAATCAAAGCTTTATTTAAAAAATTGGATTTTTGACCAATTAAAATTGCATCGGAGAAAAATTCATTATTATAGAAGGAAATGGGAAAACATGAAACTGAAGTATGTTCATGTAAAATGTTTAAATATAATGTTTATGTTTAAATATAATATAATATATATGTTTATGTTTAATTATAATATAAATACATGTTAAGAAATGCAAGTATTGGTATTTTCCTTGAATATTTTTTTCAGTTCAGTGTCATACATTCAGGTTGTGTTTAGTATGAATTTGTGAATTGTTTAATTTACTGTAAATGTATTACTGTTAATAATAACTTGTATAGAAGATACAGATTTGAGTTCATTAAAAGACCTTACTGTTTTATTTGAAATTTCTGGTTGCTCCGCCCTATCGACGGCCCTGGTGACAAGAGCATAACCAATATCTGGGAGTTGATGACTCAATCAGTCCTAAATGCACAACAGAAAATATCTTGTGGGACTATTATATTTTTTTAATTTAATTGTCCTCAGAGAAGGAGTAAATCTTGTACAATGCAATAGGAGAGAACTTGACAATCTAAAAGTCAGCTCCAGGCAACCCAAGGTGATTTCAGTTTGTGCAAATCTGTCATATTGACATACACAGTCAAGTCCAGAATTAGAGTGGCTGCAATTTCTGTAAATACTGGAAAGCACATCTGCTGAATTTGCAGTTCTTCTACACTTGAGCCAGCCAACAGGAATGAAGCTTACAGCTGCCATTGTTGCTGTCTGACACAACTTTCATTTTTGCACTAGTTAGAGCAACAGCTCATATTTTCCCATAAGCAGCACTGATTACATTTGACAAAACAACCTTCACAACACTTATTTTTATTTCATGGTGTGTCTGCAAATGTATACAAACACTAAAATAACAACAACAACAACTAGGTTACAGAATTTACAAAAATATAAGAAAATTATATTATAATGTGGTGTGATGTGGCAGGTATTGATGAAGTGTCATATTCTCAGGAAGGCAAGCATTAAGAGTTGAAATTCATCCTAAGAAAACTACAGCACAAAAACATACTGTACACAAATTTGAAATTTATTGTTTTTCAAACCATACAAATAAAGCTGGTACTGGCAAGAATGAACACTGAGTCTTCAAACCAGCTGTCAATATGCATTATACTGGCTCTCTGTTTTCAAGTTTAATCGCATTACTGACAAACACTCAGATTCTCATAAATGAGGACTTGCTTTTCTATAATTCTTCAGAGGGGGACTCAGTGTACATTGCACAGGTCCTCTATCCACACTCCCTCTTGCCGTATTTCTAATTGATCTTGTTGTACATTACAAATGAGTCACCCATATTAGTGTTGGCCTTTTTCTCAAAGAGAACAACACCCCCTCTCTTATCCCCATGATGCAGGCGTTCATTAGCATTGAACAGAGGCTGCATTCTGGCATCCAAGGACAGCACTGCCACGCAAGTGGAAATTAATAGGTAATGTGTCATGGAAAGCCCTTGTTTGCCTGTTGGTTGGTTGGTTTTGTTCTGAGGATTTTAGAAGGAAAGACAAGCTCTGTGAATTCCTCTGTTTTCTACTTTTACACACTGATGACCAACTGCACTTGCTTTATCCGCAGAGCATCCAATACAATCAATGCACAGATAACTGTACGTTTTGTGGAGATGACTACTTGGGTGTTGGTGTGTTATCTGTTATTGCCCTAGAATGTGACTTTACCCTCATCAAATTCATACGTATGTGGGTTAAAAAAAGATGAAGATGTAAATTGGATGCTAATTCTTTATAAAACCAGTGCTTAAAGTGGGCAGGTACCTGCACTTCTATAATTTAGTCCACAGAGTACCGGCAGTTTTTCTTGTATACCACGACTTCTCAGAGTCTCTGAGAAGTGTATTTTCTTTATTCAATGTAAGTCAGTGCCCACCAGTCACTTTTATCTGACCCTTTGACAGATTTTGATAAAATTGCTTCACAGTCTAATGCGAGCGCTCTCTGTGCAAAACTCAGCGGTGAATTTAACAACACTCCGCAGCACGTGCCACAGCATCGCCGGTCGTCAGAAGTGATCCGTGGTCCAATTCCAGACTGGATCATGATTTTAAGCTTGTCTGAGCACAGTTCAGTTTCACTGCTATACAAAACATGAACACAAACTTTTTGTCATGGTCCTGTCACTCTGTCAGTCTGGTTTATGACTGACAGGACCGTGGCATCATTGTCCCATGTCTGTCTTGTGTTTCGTGTGCTGTGTTTGTGTCAGCGCACAGGTCTGGTTGTGATTTCGCGCAGCGCGCTCTTCTGTCTGTCTTGTTTCATGTCCAAAGCATGGTGTCTGGATCCTGACTTCCTGTCTTGTTCGGTTTCGGTCTGTGTCGGGATCTGGACACTCATGCTCCATGTTCTGTCTGTCTTTGTTTGAGCGCACAGCTTCGGATTTGTATTTCTCTGCCATGCGCTCTTTGGTCAGTCTCGTGTCTCATGTCCGGAGCATGGTGTCTGGATCCTGACCCTTCTGTCTGGTTCGGTTTCGGTTTTGGTGTCGGGATCCGGACACTCATGTTCCATGTCTTCTCTTGTATTGGCGTGAGTGCATTGCGCTCATCATATCTATGTCTGTCTCTCATGACCACAGACGCACATATCCTGACAGTGTTACAGAGGTGTGCCAGTGTTTTTAATCCAGAACATCATCAAATCAGTTTGTTTTCCGTTTACTAATGAATATCTGCAACATTATCTGGCTTTGGCACAAATTCACCATACTGTATGTCAAAGATAAAGACTTTAGCAGATATAAATGTTCTTCCTTTTTATTTTCAAAGCAAAGATAATAAAAAACCTATTTGTTAGTTGAGGATGTGAGGTCATGTTTGTTCTTCAGCCAGATCTTAAGAAGGAATTTATGGCCAGACCTTAAAAATCTTAATTCAATACTATTTAAATGTAAATAAATGCATATTTTTTTTAACAGTGTTTTGTTTTTCCATGTTAAAGGTGCTCTCAGTAACTTTTGTCTTTGTCGTCTTGGATTTATACTGACACATAGTGGCTTTGATGCAGCATAATTTAAATAAATAGTTTTCAGTTTCAGATGCCTTTGTAGAAATTTAGAATTCAGTCAGCAGATTAACCCATTAAAGCCTGAGCCCAAAATTCCGAAAATTCCATTCTGTGCCAGAATATGATATTCATATCTATATTCATATTACATTCATATTCATATAACATCACACACCTGAACTGTATATACCATATTGAAGAGAAGAACTAGGGCTTTCAAATAATATAAATATATGTATGATTATTTAAGGCTAATCATTCTTTATCAATAAGATTTCACACAGCAATTTTTACAAAAATCTTCTCCGGCCACCATACTTATCAGACAACTGCATTTTCAACCATTTTAATTACAAGCTAGAGGGAAACTTAGAGTGTATGAAAATTATGTGGGCAATGTAGAATAGCAGACAGATTAGAAATATAATCTATTGTTTAAAAGTTTCGACCATTCTAGTGATTAGTGGGAAAACGGAATAAAACAAACATTTAGAATGTTAAGATACATTTCACATGACCACTCCTCAAATACTCCTTTTGAGCACCTGTAATAATAAATTGAGATTGCATCTGAAATTGAAGGACACAAACACTGAAATATACATTTTATGTGTTCAATAAAACACACACTTTATTTAATTTTAACATTAGAATTACACACGAATTACACAGCAAAACATACAAAATCAATTTTTCGAATTATCTACAGTATATACATTTTAATAAAGAGTGCAGGAACAGAATATATATAAATTCATAAATACTCAACAACTGCAATACCTGCGGAGAGAAGAAAGGGAGAAAAGAGGGGAGGGGGAGGACAACAACATCAGTAAATATGGCTGGGGATCAGGTTCCATCTCATCCTCCATCTCCTCGTGGTCCAGGTATTTCTGCAGTAGTTCCTGGTCCAGCAGATCTTCCTCCTGTTTGCTCATGCCCTCATGAGCCATGTCCTCCTCTGCTATGAACCTAAGCTCATCAGAAGTCAGCTGCCTCCTCCTCTTGAGGGTGCTGAGCAGGGAGCCATAGTCTCTATCCACCTCTACAACAGAAAAAAGTACAACAGTTGGTAGCCAGCAGTGTGTTCTTCACAAATCCGTACACTGAATAGTCACCAAAGGCTTGCAGACTAACAAGAATGTCCAACTGCAGACAGCCCTCTCACACTTTCCTTGTGAACAGGAAGCTACACACAACCTAAAATCATGTTTGTGTGATGGATGGGTAAGGCTATCTGCTAAATTATAAAAAGATATCTACCATTTTTTTTTTTTTTTTTTTTAATTACATGGGAAAATCAACAAGCTAGATAACATATCTAACTAGCAGGCCAGTTTCCAGGCAGGTCTGAACAGCGTCTGCTCTCTGCCTCACATTACTTCAGGTGGATTTTTCACAAGCGACAAAATTGGCCAAAAAAGTTATTGATATTTAGCTAAAATGTAACATAGTATTGCTAACTAATGTTTATTTAGCAAGTTTCACAGAAACTGCCAAAAACTTTTATATAAAAAGAAGAGGCTCGCTGATGATGGTCATGTCAATTTTTCCAGAAAAAACTAGCTAGTGCTACTCCGACAAATAAATGCTTCGTAACTAAAAGGTTTGACTATCTTCCACAAGTGACAAAATTGGCCAAAAAAGTTATTGATATTTAGCTAAAAATGTTGTTAGCTAATGTTTATTTAGCAAGTTTCACAGAAATTTGCTTAAAAATAGAGGCTAGCTGCCTGTCCGATGAACGCTGATGGTCATGTAATTTTTTCCAGAAATAACTAGCGTTACTCCTACAAATAAATGCTTTGTAACTAAAACGTTTTGACTTTCAATTGTCAATATGACAACACATGTTAAATAACTTGTCTTACCTCGAAAGATCGCCTCAGTTTTCAATTTGAAGCAGTAAGTCCAACACTGGAGGTAATCTCCCGGTGTATCCTCTCTGGCTCCACTCAGGCAAATGGAGGATGACGCTGATGACGATACATTTATTATTCACGCCCAGTAACCCCTTAACCAATCATGTGCTTTTAGCTTATATTGTCATGAGTATCTGGCAGTTTTCAGAAATAAAATCGGTGATTGGATGGCGAAGATATTGAGACAGGAACCATGGGAATAATTGTTCCCAAATTTGAACGCTCCAGATTGTAAGGGTTAAGCGAGTAGTAGGGATGGGCGGATTGATCCTAAAGTATCGATACTTCTATCATGAAGACTCGCAGATTTGAGGAAAGTTTTAGATTACATTTATTTGATGAATATGAAACAGGAATGTAATGTCTCTCTTTGGCATAAGCCCTGTCTGGCGGTCCGAAGTTGTTATATTCGGAACCATCAGATTCCGGAGATAGGAGGTAGTGGGGAGGAGCCTACCCCAAAAGAGAGAGATAAAATACTACCCCCAAAAGATGGCATGGTTGTGCAATTCCTTTGCAGTAGGAAAAGCCGTGCTTGCGTTTACTGATGGCTTTTATGATGGAGGGTATGATAGATTTATTTTTATTTTTTTTTATTATTATAATTTTTATTTTTAGGGGGGTCCTTGAGTTTTATTTTGTAGTCGAGTGTAATTTGTCCTTGAGTGTAATTTTTTGTCCTTGTCCTTGAGTACGGTTTTGGGCCCTCCATCGAGGAGCCCCTGGTTGTGCAGAATCTTTGCCAAAGATGAACAACGTGGTATGAGGCCCTACGTTAGGCCAACACTGTTGTCCAGTATCTTTCTTGAAAGATAAACAACATTTGATTATGAACCCTCCGACGAGGGCAGTGTTGTTTGGAATATATTTGCTGAAAGATGAACAACGTAGCGTAAAGCCATGCGATAATGGCGACGTTGTGTGCAATACCCTTTGTTGAAAGAAAACAACATTTGATTATGAACCCTCCGACAAGGGTGGACATTGTTTGATGGTTATCTTTGCCGAAAGATGAACAACGTAGCGTGAAGCCATACGAAAATACATCCCATGTAGGTTATGAGCCTTCCATCGAGAGCGAGCAAGGCTTGAGCAGTACCTATGCAAAGGAAAACCATGCTGGGATTGTGGAAGCCTTGGTGAGGAGGGTGGATGTGGTTATGTGGTGTCCTTTCAGGACAATAGACGGCTTGAATTTGATAAGCATGGGAAAGATGTGGATGGGCAGTGAGGACCCCAACCGCCACCAGATAGGTATGAAAACTTATGGCTGAGGAGGCTTGAGCATGTGTAATGATTGAGGGTTGGGTCAAGTATATTTCTGAAGGATGAGAAATACCAGTGCCCAAGCATCTGATTGTGGGTTCTGGTGGTCCTTGATGAGCAGCCGTAGTGGCCTGGAGACTAGGGGAGGGGCTGCAATATTTCAGGGATCAGATGCGAATTGTGAACTAGTATTCCGAATGTGCAGCGGGTATCGGGCAGGACGAGCTGGAGGTTATAGATAATGTTATGCTACAACTGCGTCCCGTTACACAACTGCAACTCCGTTTAGTCTGGCCATTTCTCTGCAAATCATGATCCTATTCGGTTGCCTTAGGACCTTCGGAGGGTGCGCATGCATGGAAAAGGAGGTTTCAGGGTTTTGTTATGTAAAAGGGGGAAACAGTTCGGGTGATTAGCCAGGGGGATCAAATTTGAGGTCCGATCAGCAGCGGTCATCAGTCGGTACATTGTCAGAGTGTTATTGATGAAATGCTAGCATGAGGCGAGAGATGGAGGTGGCCTTGATGAATGATGCGCATGTGAAATGAGGTGGCCCAATGGGGTGGGAGATTGAATATGAAACTGGAACTGCTTGGGAAGGAGGAAATGTGAACTAATGATCGGTCTAGTAGATAGAGAGGTGGGGAAGCTTGCATCTGTGTGAAATAGAACATAATGCCAAAAATTGAGGACGTAGAAGGTTGTTGTTTTTTGTTTTTTTTATTAGCCCGTAAAACCAGCAGACCATGCATGGTCCATGACATGTAGCTTCAGTGGACTGAATTTCGGTATCTGTTTCGAGAACACCAATCCGGCACTGTGATGTCCAGAGGAATGAATTCTACTGCCTGCTGCTAGACGAGAGCTGCCCTGAATGCATTTTTTTTATTTATTTTTTATACATTGAATGGAACGAAAACTTTGATAAAATCAATAAAGCATTTGGTAACATAGTTGAAGAAATAACGTAAAAGCATTAGGATTGAGCTATGACTTACCAGAAGGAACAGAAATGAACAGTAGCAAGATGAAAATAATGAGTTTTGATTCGGCACAGGATTTATCCAGTGATTGCCAAGCCTAACTTACCTGCTACTAAATGTAACATCCCCTGCCACGGCGCATTAAAAGTGAACAGCATCATACTGAAATGCGTTGATACTTAAATTAAAATGTAATGTAGTTAGGCTGACATGACTGTTAAACTCATAATGAGCTTTGAAATTTGGAACATTGATAAAGCCCCAATGCTTGAAAATCCCCATCGATTGGAACATGGACCAAACAGAGATGAAAGTGAATGATTTATGAAGACACATACGATACAAATTTCTGCACTTTAATGATGCCTGAATGTGTAATAAAATGTAAATATGCCGTGAAATAGGAATCACCCCCTGTATGACCTGATCATATAAGGCGAAAAATGCATTACGCTGGTAATGAAATTATCTGATGAATAAGGGAATGCAGTGCGGAGCCTACCGCTAGGTGTCAGAAGCGTGCCACAACAGTGGTGCTTCCGATGGAGAACGTGGAACTAGATGTATAGAGTAAGAAAACACTGCATTTTCCAAAGCGGCATTAATGTGCCTTTGAAGGCGCTCGTGAAGGGAACACAGCTCGAAATGTAGTTCCGAACAAAAGAAGAAGTTAAGTATTTCATGAAGGACTCTTTCACTAGACTTTAGTGAAGGCTACATTTAAACTGTGATGGCATGCTCCCTTCAGAGTGCCCACATAATGAGCTCTGTTTTTTGTAGTGAGTAGGGCATAGGGATGATACCTTGTATTGGAATTCGCCAGCTTTGTGATTTAGAGCAAAGAGCGACCAACGAAACAGGGATATCTTACTGAATGGAATGATGAGACCCCATACAATGAGCACTGTACATCATGACATGCCTGAATAATGATCTTAATTCCCCGATGGGGAACACTCGGGCATGCAACATGGTGAATGATATGCGAGTGAACCTTAACCGAGTAACCCTCATGGCGATCACGCTGAGAACGCGTGATTGCCTGCCATTACTATGAGAACAAATGCGCTGTTGACATGAAATATTGGCTTTTGATTTTGATATTGATGCAGATGTGTTATGATGAACAGACAGCATAGGCAACAGAAGGCCTAGACCCATGACTATAATCTGAATGCATTTGATGGATATGATTGTGAATTTAGCTTATTGCTGATGGAAATCAGCTGCTGCCTGAGCTGATTATTTTGACAGACTTGGCGAGGAGTGCACTCCTTCCGTGCCGGGTCATGTATTCCGAATGAGATGGATGTGGTGGCTCGACTGAGGGAGATCTCCAAAGTGAATGAGATATGGATGAAGATCTGGGTTTGCTGATTGTTTACTCCCCATGGGTTTGTTTGATACGGGCAGAAGTTGAGATGAAGTGATGCCATCGTTGGGAAGGGAAGGCGGGCTTCCAGAGATGTTCTGTGCACTGGTTCACCTGTGGCCTGGAGAGATCGAAACATGTCTATTACCATTCCAAGAGGGCACAATCCCACTGAGAATCCGGAAATTTGCAGACGTGTGTTGCGGTGAGGAGCTGCTGATCCTGGATAAAGGTAAGGAGCAGTGAATAAGTCTGTGTCCATAGCTGGATGTTAGCTAGTCGGGGAGCGAATTGGACTCGACGTCAGACAGTGCCATAGAATGATGTTGCCGTGTTAGCACACTGAAACAGCATTGTGATAGATTGTGAGCAGACTTATAAAGCAATGGCTTATGTTATTGGCTAGGAGTTACCTAGCTAATGGTGCGATGATGTGCAGTTGCTAATCTTCCTGCTAGAACTACACTGTGCTTACATTTCCGATACTGATGTTGTATAAAAAAATATCGATCCTCACACAAAATTATCGATACTACATTTTATTTTATTTTTTTTTAAACTAGGGATATTATTATTTGGTTACCATGAACAATAATCATTTGAAACAATGGATTTACTACAGTAATATTGTAGCTGTAACCATGGTTAATTGTGTGGTAACTATAGTTAGCTTAATACCATGGTTAAACTATAGTTACTGTAGTGAAACCATAGTTAATTTTTGTTGGGGTAAACAAAACAGAAGTCTAATAATTTTCTGTTTAGGCTCACAAATGTAAAAAAAAAAAATGAATGACTTGAATTATGACTAAAAATTATATTTTAAATTACCCATTTTATCTCAAGAAATAAAAAAAAATTAAAAAATTATAGAAGTATCATATTGGTATCGGTATTGACGATATTGGAAGAAAATAAGTCCCATCCCTAGCGAGTAGTATTTGGCAGGTCATGTGATTCTAACATGGCAGCTCCCTGTGGACCCTCTCCATGTAGAATAAAACAGCTTTTATAAGGTTACTGATATGACTGGAGTCTTAATTTTAATGTGAGCTGTCATGATTTCCTACATATATTGCAAAATTACAATTCATGTCTTTTGCAGCTAAACTTTTTTAATGAGGAAAAAATTACTGAATGTACCTTTAACATATTAGTTACAATGAAAGTGTTAGAAAAGATAAAAATGGAAAAAAGTTTGGTCCTTGTTGAGTTTTCATCTGGATAATATGGCCCCTGAAAAGAAATTAGTTGAAGAGGCCTGCCTTATAGCAGGGTATAAACCCCAAACTGTATTTATTTATTTTTTAAATGAACATGTTGTGAAAAAAAAAAAAAAAAACAGTCTCAGAGTATAATTTATTTACCAATAAAAAACAAACAAACAAACAAAAAATAAAACTAGTTTAATATTAACAAGGAGAGCACCTGGGGGGCTTGGGTAGCTCAGTGGTAAAAGATGCTGGCTACCACCCCTGGAGTTCGCTAGTTCGAATGCCAGGGTGTGCTGAGTGACTCCAGCCAGGTCTCCTAAGCAACCAAATTGGCCCGGTTGCTAGGGAGGGTAGAGCCACATGGGGTAACCTCCTCGTGGTCACTATAAAGTGGTTCGTTCTCAGTGGGGTGCATGGTGAGTTGGGCGCAGATGCTGCGGTGGATGGCGTGAATCCTCCACACATGCTATGTCTCCGTGGCAACGCGCTCAACAAGCCACGTGATAAGATGTGCGGATTGATGGTCTCAGACGTGGAGGCAACTGGGATTCGTCCTCCCCCACCCAGATTGAGGCGAATCACTACGCGACCACGAGGACTTAAAAGCTCACTGGGAATTGGGCATTCCAAATTGGGTGAAAAAGGGGAAAAATCACACACAAAAAATAAGGTCAGCACCTGCACTTATTTTCTTCCACTTCAAGCACTGTATAAAACAACTTACTTTAAAAAAGTAATGCAATGATAATTTGATTAATAATTTAATGTTTAAATAGTGAGTTTACACCTTCATTCCTAGCATTCCTGGAATCTCAGATGACAAGAACACTTCATGTAAGAATTATAGCTAAATGTGAGATGGCTGTCATTTAAGATTCACTTTTGCATTATACAGATCATGCAAATCTGCTGGCATTTGTGGATGAAAAACACTTTCTTGAACTAATGCACTTTCTTAAATGTGAGAGTAGAGCATCTGGGTTGTAACATTTATTTGAGTGTAAATGCTATCCTATAAACCTCCATGGTCTCAAATTGAAAAAGGGACTTTCATACATCTTGTCTAACCTACAGTTACTGCATAAAAAAATCAAAACCCCTTTTCTGAGAAACAAATCCCTTTTTTAAAGCCAAGCTACAATATAAACCAGCAGCGCAACAAAACCACGGTTTTTGAGAGTGTTTGAGGGATGGGTGAGACAGAGCAGTGCAGCACATTTCTGATGATTTGTCAGCTACAGAGGAAGAGGGCTGCCTGTGGCACAACTCTCCACAGGGAGCAGGAGCAGAGACAGAATGCTATGTAGATTATTTCCACTGGATCCTCTTCCACTGGTTTCAGAGCAGGAAAAGTTGCAGAAGTTGATAGAGATGGGGAGGGTGAAGATCAATAATGACCCAGTGGTTTAGATATTGAAAAGAAGTGGTTAATGGATTACTAGGTCACACTTTACATTGCAATGGTCTTGCTATAGTGTAATTATATGTGTAATACTTAGGAAAAACATACAATCTTTCAATGCAATTATTGTGAAAGAGCTTGCAATTACTTACTGTATTTGCTCAAGTGATTAATTATATCAATGTTTAATGCAAATTTAACATTTGCACTGTACTGTGTTGCTGGTTAGTCATACAAGAAAGAACTAAACACAACAACCTGTCTTTTTGCCTGCCTCAAAGTGTGACAGCTTTTGTTTTTTGTTTTTTATTAACAATTTTTATTGATTCCCTTCAACAAATTAAATAAACATAACAGAATATACGGAATCAAATTATATAAAATTAAACCCTTCCCCCCGAAGACGTGGAACTATAGAGATCAAGATTCTTTAAAAGCATTATTAATATCAATGGCTGAGGTAAATATTTCACCACCAGCAGATTTCACTGAGGGCGTGGTAGAAAAAGACTCTCTGTTTTATATATCTAGCCACAAGCTTCCCTGCTTTGTCCCCCGACTCAAAGTATGACTGTCTTGCCCTGAATAGCCAAAACTCCACCTTCCGCTACAAAATAGAATGATATCTGTATTTCAGTTGGGTCAATTCCCTGAGGCCATTAGACGACATTCGGTGCTTCAGCTCTGCCTCGGCACTTTTAATATTCCCTTCCAATTCCACCAGTTCTTGTGCTTTGGATTTTTTGGTGAATGAGGCATACTGTATGATCCGACACCTAAGAACCGCCTTAAGTGCCTCCCAAGCCACGCCCACAGAGGATACTGAGGACCAGTTGGTCTCCATATAGACACTGATTTCAGTCTTTAGCATTTGTTGGAATTCAGGATTATGCAAAAGGGATACATTAAAGTGCCAACTATATGATTTATTTTTCTCCGTATGTGGCAACACCTCTAAACACACCAGGGCATGATCTGAGACTTTTTCTGAGATTTATTAGATATATAAGATTTATTCTAGAATATATATATATATATATATATATATATATATATATATATATATATATATACAAGATGGGTTCAAAAGTCTCCAGATATCTGTAAGACCAAGATTTTTACACATCCTGTGAAGCATCAGTGTTGGTCTAGGGGGCTTGCACACTTTTGATTCACTATGATCAAGGACTGAGTCCATCAAAAGATTAAAGTCTCCTCCCAAAATTATATCATGAGGGTTGCCAGCGGCTGGCAACATCCCTTCAAGATCTATAAAAAAGCCCTGATCATCAACATTAGGTGCATAAACCTTTTTTTTTTTTTTTATCATCAAAAATGGCTGCCTCGGTGTGGAGCTCCTTAGTTCTTTTGTTGTTTTTGTTTGTTTGTCCTGTGTTTAGTAATCTTTTTCCAGTCAGTTTTACCAGAGAAGAACTGTTGAACATTCGACAGCATGTACCAGACAATCTTTTCCCGGTTTTTGAATATTCAGATGTTTTGCTAGACATTTTAGTTGGAGGCACGGCTTTGTTGTTCAGAAGACGCAGGCGAGGGAGACAAGCCGGTGCGCTGGTCAAACTCCGTAGGCACGGATTTCGAACAGTGCTGCTGAGTATTCACTTAGTGAGTCTCCGCTCTCTTCCTAACAAAACGGACGAACTACATCTCCTCACCCACACAAACAAGGACTTTTTAACCTCTGCTGCCTTGTGCTTCACAGACACCTGGCTGAGTGAAGCCATTCCGGACAGCGCGTTACATCTGCCGGGCTTTCAGCTGTTCAGAGCGGATCGCATTACGGAGTTAACGGGGAAGAAGAGAGGTGGTGGAACATGCTTTTATATCAATGAAAGTTGGTGTACAGATGTAACAACATTAAAGAGGATGTGCTGTCCTAATTTAGAGACGCTCTTTATTAACTGTAAGCCTTTCTACTCTCCGCAGGATTTTTTCGTTTATTCTGGTGAGCGTGTATATCGCGCCAAATGCGTGTTTGAACACAGCGCTGCAACAGCTGGCTGATCAAATCACAGACACAGAACAACAATACCCAGACTCAGTTATTATTATTCTTGGGGATTTTAACAAAGCAAATCTCACATGTGAACTGCCCAAATACAAACAGCACATCACATGCCCCACCAGAGACAGGAACATACTGGATCACTGCTACACAACAATAAAGGATGCATATTGCTCTGTCCCTAGAGCAGCTTTGGGACTCTCTGATCACTGTCTGGTTAATCTTCTTCCAACCTACAGGCAGAAATTAAAATCAACCAAGCCAGTAGTAAGGACTGTAAAGAGATGGACCAATGAAGCAGAGCTGGAACTACAAGCCTGCTTCGATTGCACGGATTGGAGTGTTTTTGAGGATGCAGCCACAGAGCTGGACAAGCTCACAGATACTGTTACATCATATATCAGTTTCTGTGAGGATATGTGCATTCCTATTAGGACTTATTTAAAGTTCAACAACGACAAACCGTGGTTTACAGCAGAGCTCAGGCAGCTTCGTCAGGCCAAAGAGGATGCTTACAGGGGTGGGGATAAAGTCTTGTACAATCAGACCAGGAACACACTGAACAGGGAAATCAGAGTGGCTAAAAGAAGATACTCTGATAAGCTGAAAAACAAGTTTTCATCTAATGACCCTGCATCAGTGTGGAGTGGCATGAAACAACTCCCAAATTACAGGACTCCTACCCCCAACCCTGTAGGGAACCAACAACTGGCTGACGACCTGAATGTGTTCTACTGCAGATTTGAAAGGCCCAATCTCACACCCCACACCCACTCTGACCTTCACTTCACACAAACACCAACACCTCCTGCAACCCCCCTCCTCCCCCCTCCTGCTACTCAACCTGCACTTAAAATCTGTGAAGATGATGTGAGCCGCGTCTTTCGGAAACAAAAGACGAGGAAGACTTCAGGCCCAGATTGCGTCTCACCTGCATGTCTTAGATTCTGTGCTAACCAGCTGGCCCCCATCTTCACACAGATCTTCAATAGATCACTGGAGCAGTGTGAAGTCCCATGCTGCTTCAAACACTCAATCATTATTCCTGTCCCAGAGAAACCAAAAATCACAGGACTTAATGACTACAGACCTGTTGCCCTGATGTCTGTGGTCATGAAATCATTTGAGAGACTGGTGTTGGCCCACCTGAAGAACATCACTGGACCCTTTCTAGATCCCCTTCAATTTGCTTATCGAGCAAACAGGTCTGTGGATGATGCAGTCAACTTAGGATTGCATCATATCCTGCAACATCTGGACAGACCAGGGACATATGCAAGGATCCTTTTTGTGGACTTCGGTTCAGCTTTCAACACCATCATCCCAGCTATACTCCAGAATAAATTACACCAACTCTCTGTTCCCATGTCTATCTGTCAGTAGATTACCAGCTTTCTGACGGACAGGCAGCAGCTTGTGAGACAGGGGAAACTCACTTCTAGCACCTGTACAATCAGCACTGGTGCCCCCCAGGGATGTGTGCTCTCCCCACTACTCTTCTCCCTCTACACAAATGACTGCATCACCAAGGACACCTCTGTCAAGCTCCTGAAGTTTGCAGACGACACCACTGTCATCGGCCTCATCCAAGATGACGATGAGTCTGCATACAGAAGGGAGGTTGAACAGCTGGCTGTCTGGTGCAGTCAAAACAACCTTGAGCTGAACATGCTCAAAACGGTGGAGATCATTGTGGACTTTAGGAGAAACACCCCAACACTGACCCCCCTCACCATTCTAAACAGCACTGTGGCAGCAGTGGAGTCATTCAGGTTCCTGGGCACTACCATCTCACAGGACCTGAAGTGGCAGACTCACATTGACTCCATTGTCAAAAAGGCCCAGCAGAGGTTGTACTTCCTTCGCCAGCTGAGGAAATTCAACCTGCCACAGGAGCTGCTGATACAGTTTTACTCAGCAGTCATTGAGTCTGTCCTCTACACTTCAATAACTGTCTGGTTTGGTTCAGCCACAAAATCAGACATCAGAAGACTACAAAGGACTGTTCGGACTGCTGAGAGGATTATTGGTTGCCCCCTGCCCCCCCCCCCTTCAAGAACTATACACTTCCAGAGTGAGGAAAAAGGCTGGAAAAATCACTCTGGATCCCACTCACCCTGCCCACTACCTTTTCGAACCATTGCCTTCTGGCCGACGCTTCAGAGCTCTGAGCACCAGAACCGTCAGGCACAGAAAAAATTTTTTCCCTCAGGCTATCCATCTCATGAACAGTTAAATTGCCCCATTAAGCAATAACTATGTGCAATACACAGTTTAGTCTTTTTTATATTTATCCAACACATCCAACCTCTTCTGCCATTTCATTCCTCTGAGAAAAAAAACGAGAAAAAAAAACATTTGCACTGTACATAACAGATTTGTATTTGCACTGTACATAATAGATTGTATTAGATTTGCACTACCCATGTGTATGTGTGTATGTATGTATGTATGTGTGTGTCTGTACGTATGTGTATAATTAGTTTTATTTTTTATTATTATCTATGTCTTACTGCTGTTTTTGTATTGTTGTACACTGGAAGCTCCTATCAGCAAGACAAATTCCTTGTATGTGTAAGCATACTTGGCAATAAAGCTGATTCTGATTCTGATAAATATTAGCCAGAATAAGGCTTTGTCCCTGAATTTCAGCTAAAACAATAATGATTCTTCCTAATTTATCTTTACTCTGTTTGAGACATTTGAATCGTAGATGTTTACTTATCAGCGTAATGACTCCCCTGCTCTTACTCGAGCCAGCACAAAAAATGCCCACCCCATATCGTTCTAAAATGTTCAGCTTCCTGCAGAGAAAGGTGCGCTTCTTGAAGAAACACTATATCATATCACTTTTTATGGGGTGCCCCAACCCATTCACATTCCAAGTGGAGAGAGACAATCCACTCATATTAACATCTGACATTTTGACATATAAGAAAAAATAGATTGTGTGTCACAAACAAGATTATAAAGACCACTTTCCAACAATGGTGTGACCATCAAAACCCGAACTTCCTCCCAGAACAAAACAAACAGAAAAAATAAAAACATGCACATTAACCCTGTGCAGGACAGCACCAACTGGCGTCCATCCCTCCAAACTCAAACAGTCCATGCACACCTACGAGAGCTCCTGTGACAATTTGCCATCAGATTACTCAAGTCCGGTGTTTCTATACAAATTTTGTGATACAGAATTACACAGAAAAAGATAATCTATAAAACAAACTCCAGCCAATAGGCGGAATAAACACAAAGAGTGTGTAGATTCATCCATAAAACTGTCCTGAAGATGTGTTATTCTACAAAATCAGCTCCAGCCGCTAGGCAGAACCAGCACAAAAAAAAAGCGCTCAGTTTCCTCAAAGAATCAATGAATGTTCAGTGAGCCGGTCCACTAGGCTGTAAAGTAAGTACCAAAAGATGACTTGCTGTGGGCATGCTCCTTAACATCTATTCAATTTGGCCAGGAATATCAGTGCAAAAGCGAACTTTTGTTGATGTAAAAGTTTCTTGCATTCCTTGAATCGATCACGTTTCTCTCTTGTCGAATTCGCAAAGTCTGGGAACAAGAAAATGCTGTGATTTTTCCAAGAAAGCCTTCCTTTCCTCCTCGCCTTGCGTAACACAAGATCTTTATCGGATGATCTCAGAAATTTGGCCAGAATTGATCGGGGCCTGCCTCCCTCCATGGCTCGGCAAGCAGGAACCCTATGAGCTCACTCGATTTTCAGCTTATGGCTTGTTTTGTCAAGCAGATTTGGAAGGAGCCCATCTAGGAATTTCACCATATCCTGTCTTTCTTCGCCCTTAGGAATTCCGATGAGACTGACATTATTCCGCCAGCTACAGTTCTCCATGTCCTCCAACTTCTCCCAGACACGCTCAAAATCCACCTTGGTCGCTAGCGGATTAGCAGATAATTCCCTCTCCAATGACTCCAGATAATTGATCCATTTCTCGACATACCCCACTCTTGTAACCACCTCAGTGAACTTCGCTTCCATGGCAGTGATCGATCGACGTATCACAGCAAGATCCTCCAAGTCAGCAATGACCTTCGTCAGCATTGCCGACATGTTCAGCATCTCTTGCCACATTTCCCACACTTCTCAGACTAAATAGACTCCCAGGGTCGCGGCCTGCTCGGGGGTGTCAACTTGAGCACGTAAGTGTCTTTTAATATCTCCAGAGCACGAGGATTTTGAATTCTTTGACATATTGTCCTCCTAGAACAGTTATGGAACAGAGTGTATAGAATCTCACTGGTTTATGTCATTAAAAGTGTTAAAACTAGCAAAGTGCACAGAGCTCGCCGTTCACACGTCCGATCCTTGCATGGCATCACGTGACTCACAGTGTGACAGCTTTAAAAAAATACAAATAAAAAATATGATATGGTGAAAAATACGATAGACTGTACTTACTTGGTTTCTACTGTATATCTAGGGTAGTTTTGAGCTATTTATGGAAATTGTTTTATTTAGTTCTAAAGTATATTCCCAGGGCTTAGTCATTTTTCTGGTTAGAATATTGTTGTCAGAATTTGTGTGCATCAAAGTGAAGGGCTGAAATAGTATATCAGGCATTCAAAACGGTTGTGTGGGTGTGTGTGTGTGTGTCTATTTGTGTGTTACACATTACGCATTCAACCATACAGATTCTGGGAAGACAGCAAATCGTTTCCTGCTAAATTCACATCACAAGTAATCTCTTATGTGACAGACCATTGTACCTTACAAACAAAAGCATATCTGAACTTCAACAACTTTAACTTAAATTATTTGGATGTGAAATCTTTCACAGTAACACTCAACATTTTTTTCTTGATATTTTTCAGATGTGAGTTCTGAAACAGCAAGACTTGAAAGCAAGAATTTGTTTTGTAGTGTTTTCTTCATTTTGACATCACGCCTTTCATCGACTTCCATTTCTAAGTCACTAAGGTTGACAGAAGGTTTGAAAAAAAAAAAAAATAAAAAAAAAAAAATAAAAAAAATAAACATAACAGCAACAAAGTCTTGCACTGCCATTCAATTTCTTTTCAAATCTTAGCCTCAACCTAAGGACAGATGAGGTCTCCCTGCATCTTAAAACAAGCCCCTTATCTTCTCCCAAGTATCAAACTAACATACTGCCATAAACCATCAATATTGAGAATAACATCTTTCAATGTATATACTGTGGTTAAAAGTGGAGGACATTCCTTTCTTTATATTGTATTCAACTGCACTACTACATTCTTCTTTATTCCAATGCCAAAGAGACACATTTAAAAGTAAAACATAAAAGAACAACTCTTGACATGTTTTAACAATGACCACTCAGCTTGCCCTCTGCAAGCAGGCCACAGCCTATCCTGCTTTTAAATTCAGAAACTGTGGGCTCTCTCTCACTCCAGTTTTTACTGCTGTTTGGACATACTGCCACTCCCGGCTTGGTGTTAAAGCAGAGTGTTTGTACAAACCAAGCAATGGCAGGCTTCTAATGACTTCAGGGACTTTGGACCTACACTTTGGTAGTGAATTTGAGACTCAAAGCTTGAACTGCCAAGGATGTTTCAAGCACCTCTTTGCCAAGGTTGTCACGGTAACCAAGTCATTGGTGTAAACTTCCATTGGTGCATGTAAAATGCCTTTACAATCTTCTATGGTCTCGCAGTTCATTCAGAATCAATTTCTTCTCCTGCATTAGATGGTCTTCTGTGTGTCAACACTTAGAGAATTCAGAGCCCTTATTACCATATTTTTTTAAACAGGGGGAAAGAATAAAGAGAACTGAATTTAAAGTTTCCTCTGTTGCATGAATAAGAGAGCAAACATCAAATCAGGGGAAGCTACTTTGAAACTGTAGCTCCCAAAGCTACAAGCTATGTATAATTTGAACTACATTTCAGTCATGTCAAAAAATTTGCATGTTAATTCGGGTATGACATATCGATAGTATATTGGTCTTGGTGGACTAGATGTGCTATGCTTCTGCTGCAGAGGAAGTATGAAGACTTGCTACTGCTAGAACATACACAGACATACTGAGTTAAGCATGTGGGACATGCTGCTGCACAAATAGACTTATACATTTACATTTTACATTTAGTCATTTAGCAGACGTTTTTATCCAAAGCGACCAACATAGCAACAATTTGTCGTACATAAGTCAACAATATCTGCAGTATCGCACTGCCAAGTTATCAAAGTGGCTTGCGTAGAAAAAAGAGACAGACAAGATTTTTTTTTTAATATTATTAAATATTAAGTAAGTACAATTAGTGTGGATTGGTTAAGTGCTCTCCAAACTGATGTGTTTTCAGCTGGTTCTTGAATATTGAGATGGTTTCAGCAGGCCGAGTGGAGGTTGGAAGCTTATTCCACCACAGAGGAACAGAGAAAGTGAATGATCGTGGAATAGACTTTGTGCATCTGTGCAACTGGATCACCAGGTGCCACACGTTCACTGACGCAGAGAGTGAGTTGGGACATAGACCTGGAGGAGTGAATTAAAATAAGAGGGTGCTGTTCCACAGGTTGTCCTGATGTCCAGAGTCAAAGCCTTCAATTTGATGCCGGAAGCTACAGGTAACCAGTAGAGTGAAATCAAGAGTGGGGTGACGTGAGTCCTCTTTGGCTGATGGAAGACCAGACACGCTGCTGTGTTCTGGACCATCTACAGTGGCTTTATCATGCTAGCTGGGAGGCAGGCCAACAGAGCATTACAGTAGTCCAGTCTTGAAATGACCAGAGCTTAGATTAGGAGCTGTGCAGCATATTCAGACAGTAAAAAGTCTGATTTTCCTGATGTTGTAAAGCACGTACCTACAAGACCAGGTGGTTGATGAGATGTGGGCAGTGAAGTTAAGCTGGTCATCTACCAAAACTCCCAGGTTCTGAGCTGCCGTGGTTGACGTTAGTGTAGTTGAACCAAGATGAATAGTGAGGTTGTGTCAACAGATGGGTTGGCTGGGATCACGAGGATTTCTGTCTTGGCCAGGTTTAGCTGAAGTTGACATTTCTTCATTCAGGCAGAGATCTCAGAGAGGCAGGTAGAGATACGATCAGAGACGGTGGGGTCATCAGGCTGGAATGACAGGTAGAGCTGCTTATCATCTGCATAACAGTGGTAGGAAAAGCCATGTGCCTTAACCTTTTCATGAGTAGGGTCTAAATTCCTCTGCAGTGCCCCCTGGAGTGAGTTGTTTTTGCATGTGACACTGCACAGCCAGTAGAGGGGGGCAGAGTGTAGATAACTATTTTTTATTCTTTTATTTTAATTTTTTATTTCTTGTCATAAAAAAATAATGTATTGAATATAGTAAATGTGAACAAATGGGTTTTGTCTGCTGTACTGTTTTTGTTTTATTTAGTTAGTTTTTATAGCTGTAAAAAACAAATGAACAAATAATATCAGCAGTCCGGTTTGCCTATGCACTGTTTGACATCTCAGACATTGTGTGTGTGTGACAATTTAATCGCTTTCCACTCTTAATTAATCTACAAACAATTAGAGAAAAACGAAAAGTTTATCCAGTCAGAATTTATTCCTTGATGCTTCCAAGAGCGTGACGGCTGTTTCACAAATTGCATGCCCAAAGCAGCGTGTGAGTTTGAGCTCCACCCCGCTAAGCCTTCAGAATTTCCACAGAATTCCTCAACAGTGCAAATGAATGTGCATCTAATATCAGACTGATTTATTTGTTCTTGGTTGGTGTGATCTTTAGGATATGTCCCAGTCCAGGCCTTCTAGCTGGCTTTGAGTGACGCAATAATGCTTTAAGTGATGTACATAATTTGAAAGCGAAGAGCGTGAGATCTTCCTGATGAGTCGGCTGTAATCACTGCCTCATCACCATTGAGAAAAAGATCTTTATGGATTTAAAAACCCGAGATGCTCTGCATGACCATGTGATTGATTAATTTATTAAACAGGAAAGGAGGACTGATTTTCACTTCAAGTAAATTTGTAAGTGCTTTTGCATTATTATAGCAACATCAAGTGTAAATTAGGCTGCTTGAGCATTTAGTGTCAGATCAAGTTTTGAAAAATAGTGCTGCATTCCATTCAACTCGGAAAGTCGGATTTTACAACTTCCCACTAGGAAAAGTGCAATGCATCTTTAAGTCAGAATTACAACTTGTAGGCTTGCGCAGAAATTCTAAACTCAGATTTTGCCGAGATGCAGGTGCATGATGTCATACAAACATGTCGACACTCAGGGAGATATACAAAGTGATAAACATTCACTTTATTAAGTAATATCAATAAATGAGTTAATTTCCACATTACATGATATTAAAGCTTGTTTAACAAACGCCTGCAGAAACTGGTGTATAAAACATGGTAAATTATAATATCTTTTGATAATTGTACACCTGAAGCACAAATGCCAGCGCTGCAGCATTGTTTATCAGTTGGGTTGCTAGGAGACATCTCTAATGAGAGTCAAACCCCTGCTAAACTAACCAGAGCAGGGAATAGAATGCATTTATGGTTGGAGATCAGAGATATCAAGTAGGAATATCCCACATCCAACTTGAATGGAACGCAGCATAACCGTGTACCCTGACGCAACAAAATTTATTTCAAGCAACATTTAAATCGCAAATATTATTAGATAGATTTTTCCAGGTATTATAGATCTCCTTGGTAGATTCATATGAAAAATTATGATTTTTGAATGTCTGTTCAGGAGACGTTCATTTCACAAAACAGTCATGCTGCAGTTAAAATTAGGCTTGCTTGAGCATTAAGTGTCATTTCAAGTTCTGGCTTTCATGCGTGGAGGTGTTTTTAAAATGTCAATTAGTTAGCTGCGACATAATGTATGATGCTCAAAGGCATAGGGTCTTATTCATTGTGAAACTGTGTTTTCTTAATGGCATGAATCACACCGAAGGCCTAGACTTTAAATGCACTGCCCACCACTGATGTTGGGCAATTTAAAAGAGCACGCTCATAAAACGTAACATCATCCATAGCAAAGAGGTCAAATCTGCCTTACTCTTTCATTAAGATTTCCTTAGTAAAAGTTGCTCATAGCAGTTTTGTGAATAGGTTTTAAACAAAAACTCAAAACTTGGAACACTTTAGAGAACTAGTGGTAAAAATTTTGTGAATACAGGCCCTCACTTATAATGTGCACCTGACCCAGGAATTCCCAGAGCTTATTTATCTAGTGACATAGCCTAGCTATGTGTGGATTTATTTAAAGTAATGACCTAAGATAGTGATGTGTGTTAGTTCCTGATTTGGCTACAGCTTATCTTCAATGTGTCATGGCCAAAAGTAGACCTTACCATGCAAGCTGGTAGAAAAGAAAAGGCCCCAGCAACCACCTGAGCAAATAGCATGCTCAGATAAAACTCTCACAGAATGTGCTGCAGTGAAACCGTCTTACTTGAAAAATGAGCAAACTTAAATGTTAGGCAAAGACAGAAGGCTGCATTGGTCAAGCATCTGTTACTCACAGTCTTTTAAATGACAAAATAAGTTTATTTTATATACATACATCCAACTCATCACCAAAGTTGAATAAGTTTACATCTCTTATACGTACAGTCAACACATCAAATGTGATCTCCACTGATGTGCTGAAATGTTTGTTTACATTAGTAGCGGTTTTCATTTGTCAAACAAACAGCTACTCAAATAGTCTTTTCAAGCACAAAATATGTTTCTTTTATGTAACAAACAGCCAAATTGTCACCAAAGTACCGCGATAACAGTTCACAGCTTGTATAGCACAGCCATCACATCTAAATGTGATATTCCCACGCACTCAGCCACGTCAGCTTAGGGGCAGATGTGGTTTTCATTCCCACAGACAGCAACTCAAACAGTCTTTTCATGCGTATACTATATTATATACAGTGTTTTATTTTATTTTTTAATGACAAGAAATCAAAAATCAAAAATAAATACTCATCTACACTCAATAAATACCCCCCACCCCCACATATTGGCTGTGCAGATTCACGTACAAAAATAACTCACTCCAGTGGGACTGCAGGGGAATTTAGACCCTACTCATGAAAAGGTTAAATGTCATGTGAGTAAGGTTGCCACTTTAGAAGTTTTAAAATAAGGGACACTTAAATAACCACATCCTCCACAGTTTTAGCAATAAATGCGTTGAGTTAATAAGCGTTATTAATAAAAATTGTATACCCTTTCTTATATGCTGAAATTAGAACTTTCCTGACCCTTGACTCATAAAAAAAAAAAAAAAAAACATCTTTTATGTGTTAACAATATATTTATTTTTATCTTTTCGATTATTTGTCTTCTTTATCTTATTTATGTACACATTTTGGTTGGTTTATACTTATTTTTTTTCCTTCACCTGTACTTGTCTTTATGGCTCAGTGATTTTGTTTGAGACATTGTTTGATCTTACTGAACATTTATATAGAAAAAAATCCACAGTTTTAGCACCATTTGTGGACTTTTTGGAAGGTTCTTTACCCACCATAGGCACATTTTCCAACTTATATCAATGTTAAATTAGCGATCTAGAACGATTTCACCGTGACGCCATCTGACCAGCTTAAATACGGGACAAATCGCTTCCCCTATTGATTCGATACAGGACACATAATTTTATCTTTAAATATGGGACGATCCCGTATTTTACGGGATGGGTGGCAACCCTACATGTGAGCCGATTGGCTTGACATATCACATGTGAGCGAGCTGATTGGCTATCAGTTAACAAGTTTCAAAGAACCTATCAGCTTGCGCCATTTAGAGTTTCATGCCTGAACTTATTCATTAGCATCACAACTTTTAGTCTACTCCACAACACTGCATCAAACTCTGTCAGTTTTAGACTACTGCACTGCCATAAGAAGTTAATGGTGAGGAAAGGACCACCTTTGATGATCTAAGCCCTCTCCATGGAGCTAACCTCTAACAGTGGAAGCTATCCAGTGTGCTGCAGTAGCTAACCATATGCAAAAGCCTGTACCTTTTCCTGTATTAGAACCTTAGAGGTCAGTAATCCTATTTTGTAGAAAATATGCATTATGACAAAAATTCTTAATTGTATCTTGTTATGTACAAATCAAATCTCATCGGTCTATACAGCAGTTTTAAAGGACATTTGTGAGGTTGTGTGTCTGTGTTAGAGACTCTCAGACGAAACACTCAAAATCCTCTATATTGTTAATTTCTCTCTGTTCAGACTCTGTTCAAACAAAGACCCCCAGCTGCTGACCTTCACATGTAATACAGATTTCCATCCAGTCGCATCGCAGGAATGATCACATACTTGACACACACACATGCTGCTCTGAAACATGCAGCCACATATGATCTCAAACTCACACTTCCATCACAGCCATTTCACACATGAACAGACTCTCTTTTCAGGGTCAGTCTCGCTTTGCATTGATACTGGGAACAATAAAGAGGAGGGACTGAAAGCATTTGTCTGTGTCACTTGTCCTACCTATGAAATGCATTTCATTACTTGTTTTACTGTAAAAGGATAAGAAACTGAATCCAATGGAAATGGACATGTAGTTTGCAAAAAGAAAGTAAGCAGTTCCCTATCTGTAACTCACTCGACGTTGTGTCGATGTAGTGACACTAGGAGTCACTCTTGGGAGCCCGAAACACCTCTGGTCTTTGATAAAAGGCCAATGAAAATTGGCGAGTGGTATTTGCATACCACTCCCCCGGACATACGGGTATAAAAGGAGCTGGTATGCAACCACTCATTCAGATTTTCTCTTCGGAGCCGAACGGTCGATGTTCACTGAGCTGACTGTTCATTCACCTCTGGATCTGACGGCACATTTCAGTGGCTTCTCCCTCCTCTGCACTGGTGCACTGCAGAGAATGCCCCTGGGCACTTCGGCAGAAATAAAAGAGTATATTTCTCTAAAAGAGCAGCACACATGGAACGTCTTTTTAAAGACGCCTTTCCGTTTGTGTGTTATTCCTGTTTGCGGTCGTTATCTCTCGCCTTCTGATGGTCATGATCGCTGTCTTTTGTGTCTGGGCGTGACCCACGCGGAGACAGCGTTCGTGGATGGATCATGTACTCATTGCGAGAACATGACCATGGCAACATTGTGGTCGCGGCTTGCCTTCGTAAGAAAGCAAGCCACCCCAGCGGCTCCCCGCCTCAGTCCTTCTAACTACGGGTATGAGGCCAGCGCGGCTAGCACTGGGGGCAATTTGGGGACCCCAATGGGACCACCTCGGCCGGGTATCCCCCTACAGACCTCCCATTCCCCAGCACGCTCGTCTCATGGCGAGTTCGACCTCTTGTTCGGAGCCTGCGAAGGTGATGAACTCTCGAGCGCAGCATCGGAGAGCGTGCTCGTCCAGTCGGACACGGAAGCCTCAGCTGGTCTCCCCCACTCGAGTACAGTCGCCCAGTCACGGGCTGATGTGGAAATGACGGACATGCTTTCCCGGGCAGCCGTGAGCATCGGGCAAGAGTGGAACCCTCCGCTCTCTCCTGAACCCTCGCGGCTCGATGATTGGTTCCTGGGCTCACAGCGCCGCTCACAGCCACGCCCCGCCCCAGTTCCTTTCTTCCCGGAAGTGCACGAGGAGCTGACAAGGTCGTGGGAGGCACCTTTTACTGCCCGGTCCAGATCTTTCAGCTCCCCCGCCCTGCACAAGGGTAGTTCCGCCCTGGGATTGATGCAGGAGCTGCGCTCGGCGACCGACCTCGCTCTCTGGTTCCTTGCTGCCCCCATTTCCCAGGATGGCCTATTCAGCGACACCGTCGAGGGCTTTGCCCAGCAGTTCTTGGTGGTGAAGCAGCAGATGGAGGCTATCCGACTCATCCTGCCTTGGTGCGGCTCAAGATCCCGCACTCTGCCTGCTCGTCGCCAAGGGCACCCCCCTGCAGTGACTGCACCGGCTCCGCCGCGACCCGCCCCTGCGGCCCGGCCCCGGCGTGGAGCCCACTGCAGGAAGCAGACGCCACCCGTCTCACGGCCGGCCGCCAAGTACCTGCGAAAGGCTTCGAAGCGCCCCTGAGACGGGTGACCCAGGGACGACGAAACCCACTGCTTTGGAGCTGGTAAGCAGACCACTTCATCACCTGGTGAAGTGCCGGGAGGAGAATCTTTTGTTGCCTTTTCATTTAATTTTGCTGCATGCCCAAGTGGCTGCGGTACCCAAGAGTTCAGCAAAAGAGCGGTTTCCTTGTTCCCTGGGTCACATACCCAGTGTGCACGGCCGTCATCTCGACCACCATCCACCATTCCATTTTGGAAGGTTTGGTGCTCCAGCGGCAGTCTCCCCACCCCTGTGTGCCCAGCTGTGGCACAAATCCACCCCCGATGTGACAGTCTCCACGGGTCACGAGGACAGGCCTCTTCCTCCCCCGTCCCAGGCTGTTCCGGGGGTGGTCATAAGGATCCAGGTAAGTGCTTTGATGTCCCTGAACTCAGCACGGCCACGACATGGTGTGGCACCTCAGGCTCCGCCCCAGTACATCCGACGAGATTGTCCCCTTGGTCCCCCTCGCCCGGAGCTTGGACGCGTGGCTTGCGCTTTCCAACTCGTCGCGATGGCTGATCCAGACCATCTGACTCGGCTACGCGATTCAGTTCGCCAGGTGTCCGCCCCGGTTTAGCAGCATCCACTTCACCTCGGTGAAGGGCGAGAACGCTGCTACCTTGCGCACAGAGATCACTACCCTCCTACGGAAGGATGCGATAGAGCCTGTCCCTCCGGCCGAGATGAAGAAGGGGTTTTTCATCCCCTGCTTCACTGTACCGAAGAAAGGCAGTGGGTTGCGGCCAATCTTGGACCTGCGAGTACTGAACCGCGCTTTACACAGACTCCTGTTCAAGATGCTGACGCAAAAACATATTCTGGCGAGTGTCCGGCATCAAGATTGGTTCGCGGCGGTAGACCTGATGGACGCGTATTTCCACGTCTCGATTCTACCTCGACACAGACCCTTCCTGCGGTTTGCATTCGAGGGTCGGGCGTATCAGTACAAGGTCCTCCCTTTTGGCCTGCCCTTGTCCCCTCGCGTCTTCACAAAGGTCGCAGAGGCAGCCCTTGCCCCGTTAAGGGAAGTGGGCATTCGCATCCTCAACTATCTCGATGACTGGCTAATCCTAGCTCACTCTCGGGATGTGTTGTGCACACAGGGACCTGGTGCTCTCGCACCTCAGCCGACTAGGGCTTCAGGTCAACTGGGAAAAGAGCAAGCTCCTCCCGGTTCAGAGCATCTCTTTTCTCGGCTTGGAGTTGACGGCGCGCCTCACGAACGAGCGCACACCGTCAGTGCTGACCTGTTTGAAGGCGTTCAGACAGTTTCAGTGGAACAGTGGGGCATATGGCATCCTCAGTGGTGGCCACTCCGCTCGGGTTGATGCATATGAGACCGCTTCAGCACTGGCTTCAGACTCGAGTCCCGAGATGGGCATGGCGCCGCAGGACACATCGCGTGGCCATCACGCTGATCTGTCACTGCCTCTTCAGCCCTTGGACCGACCTCACGTTTCTACGGGCAGGCGTTACCCTAGAGAAGGTCTCCAGGTGCATCGTGGCTACGACAGATGCCTCCAGAACGGGCTGGGGCGCTGTATGCAACGGGCACGCAGCCGCTGGCTCCTGGACGGGCCCACGACTTTGTTGGCACATCAACTGCCTCGAGTTGCTGGCAATGCTGCTCGCCTTGTGGAGGTTTCGGCCATTGATCCAGGGCAAGCATGTGTTAGTTCGAACAGACAACACGGCAACGGTAGCATATATCAACCCTCAAGGCAGTCTATGCTCCCATTGTATGTCACAACTCGCCCGCCGTCTCCTCCTCTGGAGTCAGCAGCACCTCAAGTCGCTGCGAGCCACTAACATCCCGGGCGACCTCAACACTGCAGTGGACGTGCTGTCACAGCAGGTTACCCTCAGGGAAGAGTGGAGACTCCACCCTCAGGTGGTCCAGCTGATTTGGAGTCGATTTGGGCTGGCACAGGTAGACCTGTTCGCTTCCCAAGAATCCTCCCACTGCCCACTCTGGTAATCCCTGACCGAGGCACCTCTCGGTACAGACGTGCTGGTACACAGCTGGCCCCCTGGACTTCGCAAATATGCGTTTCCCCCAGTGAGCCTACTTGCACAGACCCTGTGCAAGGTCAGGGAGGACATGGAGCAGGTCATCCTGGTAGCACCCTACTGGCCCACCCAGACATGGTTCTCGGACCTCACACTCCTAGCGACAGCCCCCCCCCCCCCGGCAAATTCCCCTGAGGAAGGACCTTCTTTCTCAGGGACGGGGCACCATCTGGCACCCGTGACCAGACCTCTGGAATCTCCATGTCTGGCCCCTGGACAAGACGTGGAAGACTTAAGCGGCCTACCACCCGTGGTGATAGACATGATCACTCAGGCTAGGTCCCCCTCTACGATGCACCTGTATGCCTTGAAGTGGCATCTGTTCGCTAAGTGGTGTTCTTCCCGACGCGAAGACCCCCAGAGATGCGCAGTCAGATCGGTGCTTTCCTTCCTGCAGGAGAGATTGGAAGGGCGACTGTCCCTCTCCACCTTGAAGGTGTATGTAGCCGCTATAGCGGCACACCACGACACAGTGGACGGTAAGTCCTTAGGGAAGCACGACCTGATCATCAGGTTCCTGAGAGGTGCCAGAAGGTTGAATCCCTTCAGACCGCGCCTCGTCCCTCATGAGACCTCTCTGTAGTTCTTCAGGGTCTACGGAGAGCCCCCTTTGAGCCCCTGCAGTCAGCTGAGCTTAAGGCACTCTCTTTGAAGACTGCCCTCCTGACTGCGCTCACTTCCATCAAGAGGGTAGGAGACATGCAAGTGTTCTCTGTCAGCGAAACGTGCCTGAGTTCGTTCCGGGCTACTCTCACGTGATCCTGAGACCCCGACCGGGCTATGTGCCCAAGGTTCCCATGACCCCTTTTAGGGACCAGGTGGTGAACCTGCAAGCACTGCCCCAGGAGGAGGCAGACCCAGCCCTAACGTTGCTGTGTCCGGTGTGCGCTTTACGCATCTATTTGGATCGCACGCAGAGCTTTAGAGTCTCTGAGCAGCTCTTTGTCTGCTTTGGTGGACAGCAGAAAGGAAGCACTGTCTCCAAGCAGAGCATCACCCACTGGCTCATTCACGCCATAACAATGGCAAATCACACCCAGGACGTGTCGCCCCCGGCAGGGCTACGAGCCCATTCTACCAGGGTTGTAGCAGCCTCCTGGGCCTTGACCAGTGGCGCCTCTCTAACAGACATTTGCTGAGCAGCAGGCTGGGCAACACCCAACACCTTTGCGAGGTTCTACAATCTCCGGGTGGAACCGGTTTCATCCCGTGTAGTGGCAGGCACAAGCAGGTAAGTCCAGGACAGCTGGCCGGGTGTATCGCTTGCGCATAGCTCCTTTCACTTCTCCTGAGCTGAAGACGTGCACTGTTGACTCTCAGTAGTGTTCAAAACTGTGTTCCCTGGATGATTTCCTCCGAGCCCTGTGGCAGACGAATTCGCAGAGAAACTCACTGCCGGCTCAGTACATGTGCTAACTAAGCCCTGTATGGGGTAGGTGCTCTGCATGTGGTGGTTCCCCATAGGTGACCCCATGCGATGTATATCTTCCACTAATTTGTTTCCCTGATGGTAAACTGCATCTTCCTTGGGCAGAGGCCCCTCTGCCCCAGTCACCATGCTTGTAGAAACTCCTCCCCCGTAGGGTAGGACCTACCATGGGACTTCTCCACATGACATACTTCCGACAAAGCTCGGCAAGACCATGTGACATATTTCCACTCAAACCCCCCCCCCCCGGGGGGTGTGTGGTTTCCACGGTGTCTTCCCCTTGGGAGGGACACCCCCCCGACGTAGACCTGGTGGCCCCAGTTGGTTAATTCCTTTTTTTTGGGGGGGGAGAGGAAAAAAAAGAGGATAAGAGGCCACGACTGGGCTAGCCTGTCTCTATCTTTTGGGCAGTTGACTTGTCCCCAAAGGGCTGTTCGACACTCATAACAGCATTGGGGGAGGTTACGTGTAGGCCTGGTGCACTGGCTATGAGGCACACAGTGGTCTGCCCGTCACACACCGCCAGTTCACGTAACACAGTTCAGCCAGTGTGGCGTTTCATATAGGGACCCCTAGTGTAACTACATCGACACAACTTCGAGTGAGTGACAGATAGGGAATGTCCTGGTTACTTGCATAACCTCCGTTCCCTGATGGAGGGAATGAGACATTGTGTCCCTCTTGCCACAACGCTGAACTACCCACTGAAATGGCCGGGACCTTGTCTCGGCTCCTCAGCACAAAACCTGAATGAGTGGTTGCATACCAGCTCCTTTTATAACCGTATGTCTGGGGGATGCAAATACCACTCGCCAAATTTAATGTCCTTTTATCAAAGACCAGAGGTGTTTCGGGCTCCCAAGAGTGACACCTAGTGTCACAACATCGACACAAGGTCTCGTTCCCTCCATCAGGGAACGGAGGTTACACAAGTAACCAGGACGTTTGGTGAAATTAAATATTTTTTTTCTTTTTACCTAAAATGAGTGCTGCTGTTTTTTGTCAAGTTCTAACATCAAATACAAAGTAACACCAAAAACCCATTGAAACAAAACAAATTAAACAGTCCTGTAGAGGTGGATTTTAGATGAAGATTAAAGTTGCACTCAGTAGTTTCCTCCTTAATAAACAAGTTTGACACATTTAAAATCATGCACACTTACATGAGGTAAAGACTAATATCAGTAGGCTTGCCATGGTATACAGTGTAACCGGTTATACTCGGTACATAGGACTATGCCGGTGCAAAATTTTATACCGGTAAAATGGGTAAACATTATGAAAGAAACTTACTTAATGGCAACAGTTCCTATATCAATAGCCAAATGAACAGAACTGCCTACATACAGTCGCCTAACGAGTTTGTGACTCATAAATAAAGCCAGATGTTCTTTATCGACATATCAAAATGACTGTGAACACACACAGCATTACTTTTAGATGACGGCAACAACTGTGCGAGGCGGGACACGATTTGCCCCTTTTTTTTAGCAACTCATGCACCCAAACTGCACCCGAAGGTCCTGAACATGTCGCAAATTTAGATACATTTACATGAAACACAGACACCTTCAGCGTGAGTTGGAGATGCATCCAGCTGTATACTCGCAATAGGTTCAACTATTGGCGAGTTGTGTGAGAACACAGACGCTACATGGCTGAATTGGCTGCAGGGGAAAGATCAAGATCAATGCCACTCTGTGCATGTCTTCTGTCATGTTTCCATCAAAAGCAGGAGAATTTCGTCATATATTTAGTCAAAAATATAGCATTCGAGTGCATTTGAATTGTTTCCTATCATTGTGATTCCAAAACATAACTGAACTGTAAAAACACATTCATGATGGAAGATGGAGAGAGACTCAAATGAGGACTGAGGAAAAACTGCAGCACTGCAAAAACAAAAACATTATTAACATGTACAGTGGCCCGAAGGCCAAATGTATCTTTAGTGATACCATTTTAGCACGTTAGTCAAATACTATAAACAGATGAGCCCAATTTTAAACGGAGAGCATTTTTTGTTGAGCTCTATAAACTGAAAATGCATATTCATTGCGGGGAAGAAAACGTCCTGGTTACTTGCGTAACCTCCGTTCCCTGATGGAGGGAATGAGACGTTGTGTCGATGTAGTGACACTAGGGGTCACTCTTGGGAGCCCGAGACACCTCTGGTCTTTGATAAAAGGCCAATGAAAATTGGCAAGTGGTATTTGCATACCACTCCCCCAGACATACGGTTATAAAAGGAGCTGGTATGCAACCACTCATTCATGTTTCATGCTAAGGAGCTGAGACAAGGTCCAGCCATTTCAGTGGGTAGTTCAGCATTGTGGCAGGAGGGACACAACATCTCGTTCCCTTCATCAGGGAACGGAGGTTACACAAGTAACCAGGACGTTCCCTATCTGTCACTCACTCGACGTTGTGTCGATGTAGTGACACTAGGGGTCCCCATACGAAACACCACAACTGGCTGAACTGTGTTACGTGAACTGGCGGTGTGTGATGGGCAGACCACTGTGTGCCTCATAGCCAGCACACCAGGCCGACACGTAACCTCCCCCAACATAGTTATGAGTGTTGAACGGCCCTTTGAGGACAAGTCGACTACCCAAGAGATAGAGACAGGCTAACCCAGTCATGGGGTCATTTTCCACTCCCTAAAAAACAAGGGGGATTATCCGACTGGGCTGCCAGGTCTAGTCGGGGGGTGTCCCTCCCAAGGGGAGGACACCGCGGAGACCACACCTCACCCAAAGAGAGAGGGGGATATTTAAGTGGAAAAAATACGTCACATGGTCTTGATGACCATGTGGAGAGTCTCAAAGTAGATCCTACCCAACAGGGGAAGAGTTACTACAAGCATAGAGACTGGGGCAGAGGGGCTCTGCCCAAGGAAGATGCAGTTTGCCAACAGGGAAATGAATTAACGAAGATATACATCGTATGGGGTTACCTTACAGGGAACCGCCACATGCGGAGCACCTACCCCATACAGGGCTTAGTTAGCACGTGTACTGGGCCGGCAGTGAGTTTCTCCGAAAACTCGACTGCCACAGGGCTCGGAGGAAGTCAACCAGGGAACATAGTTGTGAACACTACTGGCAATTAATGGCACACGTCTTCAGCTCAAAAGAGGTGGAAGGCGCTATGTGCAAGCGATACACCCGGCCAGCTATCCCGGGCTTATCTGCTTGTATTGCGTGCCACTACCTGGGATGAAACGAGGCGCAGTCTGGAGGGATTCAGCCTCCTGGTGCCTCTCAGGAATCTGATGATCAGGTCATGCTTCCCTCGGACTTACCGTCGACTGTGTCATGGTGTGCTGCTATGGAGGCAACGTACACCTTCAAGGTGGAAGGGGACAGCCGCCCTTCCAACCTCTCCTGCAGGAAGGAAAGCACTGATCTGACTGCACATCTCTGGGGGTCTTCCAGTCGGGAAGAACACCACTTAGTGAACAGATGTCACTTAAAGGCATACAGGCACCTCATAGAGGGGGCCCTAGCCTGAGTGATCGTGTCTACCACCACAGGTGGTAGACCGCTTAGGTCTTCCGCGTCCCGTCCAGGGGCCAGACATGGAGATTCCAGAGGTCTGGTTGCGGGTGCCAGATGGTGCCCTGTCCCTGAGAAAGAAGGTCCTTCCTCAGGTGAATTCACCAGGGTGGGGGGCTGTCGCGAGGAGCGTGAGGTCCGAGAACCACGTCTGGGTGGGCCAGTAGGGTGCTACTAGGACAACCTGCTCCTCGTCCTCCCTGACCTTGCACAGGGTCTGTGCAAGTAGGCTCACTGGGGGAAACGCATACTTGTGCAGGCCAGGGGGCCAGCTGTGTGCCAGCGCGTCTATGCCGAGGGGGGCCTCGCGGCCGCCCGAGAAAGCATGTCCATCATCTCTGCATCAGCCAGTGACTGGGCAATCATCCCTGAGGGGTGGAGCCCAGCTGAGGCTTCTGCGTCCGACTGGACAAGCCCGCTCTCCGATGCTGCGCTCGAAAGCTCATCATCTTCGCGGGCTCCGAACAAGAGGCCAGACTCAAGACAGTGATCATGACCATCCGAAGTTGAGAGATAACGACCGCAACCAGGAATAACACACAATCGGAAAGGCATCTTTAAAAAGACGTGTCTTTAAAAAGACGTTCCGTGTGTGCCGCTCTTTTAGAGAAATATACTCTTTTAGAGAATTAAACTCTTTCAGAAAATGTACTCTCTTTTATCTGCCGAAGCGCCCAGGGGCGTTCTCTGCAGTGCACCAGTGCAGAGGAGGGAGAAGCTGCTGAAATGCACCATCAGATCCAGCAGAGGTGAATGAACAGTAGAAATTCAGCTCAATGAGCATGACCGTTCGGCTCCGAAGAGAAAATCTGAATGAGTGGTTGCATACCAGCTCCTTTTATACCCATATGACCGGGGGAGTGGCATGCAAATACCACTCAGCAATTTTCATTGGCCTTTTATCAAAGACCAGAGGTGTCTCGGGCTCCCAAGAGTGACCCCTAGTGTCACTACATCGACACAACATTGAGTGAGTGACAGATAGGGAACCCTTAATGGAAATAAATAGCCTACTTGCTCCACTGATTTGTTCTTTTACATTTACATTTTACATTTATTCATTTGGCAGACGCTTTTATCCAAAGCGACTTACAAGAGAGGAAAACATAAAAGAATCATCTTAGGAGACAGTGGTATAAAAAGTGCTGTATTACAAAGTATCACTAGCATCATAATAGTATTCATAATAGAATAAAGTGCAACAGAATTTTTTTAATTTTTTTTTTTATGACTGGTTAAGTGCTCATGGAAAAGATGTGTTTTTAGTCGTTTTTTGAAGACAGAGAGTGAGTCAGCTTCACGGATGGAGTTGGGAAGGCCGTTCCACCAACGTGGTATGATGAAGCTGAAAGTCCGGGAAAGTGTTTTGGTGCCTCTTTGTGTTGGTACAACAAGGCAACATTCCTTAGCCGACCGCAGACTTCTAGTGGGCGCGTAGCTCTGCATAAATGATTTTAGGTATGCTGGAGCAGACCCAGTAACTGTTCTGTATGCCAGCATCAGAGCCTTGAATTTGATACGTGCATCAACCAGTAGCCAGTGGAGAGAGACAAGGAGTGGTGTAACATGTGCTCTCTTTGGTTCATTAAAGACCAGATGTGCTGCTGCATTCTGGATCATCTGGAGGGGTCTAGTTGCACATGCAAGGAGGCCTGCAATGAGAGCATTACAGTAATCCAGTCTAGTTATGACAAGTGACTGGACAAGCAGTTGTATGGCATGTTCAGAGAGGAAGGGTCTTATCTTCCTGATATTGTAGAGTGTAAATCTACATGATCTTGCGGTCTTTGAGATGTGGTCTGTGAAATTTAGTCTGTTGTCGATGGTTACCCCTAGATTTCTGACCGATTTGGAAGGCGTTACTGTAGTTGCACCCAGCTGCCCGGTGATGTTGTGTTCAACATCAGGGTTGGCTGGAAAGACAAGGAGTTCAGTCATGGCTGGGTTGAGTTGCAGGTGGTGCTCCTTCATCCAGGCCGAGATGTCCGCCAGGCAGGCAGAAATTTGAGCAGTCACTGTGGTGTCGTTGGGCTGGAAAGACAAGTAGAGTTGCGTGTCATCAGCGTAACAGTGGTAAGAGAAACCATGTGCTTGAATGATGGGTCCCAGTGATGTTGTGTATATAGAGAAGAGAAGTGGCCCAAGCACTGATCCCTGAAGTACCCCAGTAAGTAGCTGATGTGGCTTGGATACCTCACCTCTCCAGGCTACCTTGAAGGACCTACCTGAGAGATAGGAATTAAACCAGTCAAGCACATTTCCTGTGATGCCCAGCGAGGAAAGGGTAGAGAGTAATATCTGATGGTTGACTGTGTCAAAGGCTGCAGAAAGGTCCAGCAGAATCAGGACTGATGATCTGGATTCAGCTTTTGCTCGTCTCAGCGACTCGGTGACAGACAGCAGGGCGGTCTCGGTGGAGTGTCTACTTTTAAAGCCTGACTAATTGTCATCCAGCAGCTTGTTCTGTGAGAGATAGGCAGAGATTTGATTGAAAACTGCCCTTTCAAGTTTTTTTGCCATGAATGGTATGAGAGAGACTGGTCTGTAGTGTTCTATTTGTGTGGGATTAATTGCGGGTTTCTTCAGCAGCGGGGTTACTCTAGCCTGCTTAAATGTAGTGGGAAAAGTGCCTGTAAGTAGAGATGTGTTAATTATGTGTGTGAGTGCAGGTAGGATGGATGGAGAAATGGCCTGGAGAAGGTGGGAAGGAATGGGGTCAAGGGAACAGGTGGTGGGGTGGTTGGAGAGGAGGAGTTTAGAGACCTCAGTGTCAGTCAGAGGAGAGAACATGGAGACAGAAGAGTTGCATACAGGAGACAGGTGTTTGACAAGGTGTGGTGCTGAGAATGTATTGCTGATGGCTGCAACCTTATTAGTAAAAAATGTGGCGAAGACATCTGCTGTCAGTGATGTGTCAGGCGGTGGAGGGGGAGGGCAGAGAAGTGTGTTGAATGTTCTAAACAAGCTGCAAGTGTCAGTGGTGCTGTTGATCTTGTTCTGGTAATAGGAGGTTTTTGCAGATTTGACATTATCTGAAAAAGTTGCAAGCAGGGACTGATATTTACCTAGATCTGTTGGATCTTTAGATTTCCGCCATCTCCTCTCAGCTGCCCTGAGGTCAGTCCGATGTTCACGAAGGACGTCAGACAGCCAGGGGCTGGGTGGTGTAGCACGTGCTGGCCTAGTAGAGATAGGACAGATGTTGTCTAGACAGGTTGTTAAAGTAGAGCTTAGTGTGTCTGTGGCAGTGTTTACATTAAGTGTGGTAAATATATTTTGTGTAGGAAGAGATGTAGAGACAGAAGTGGAAAGGCGAGAGGGTGAGAGGGAACGGAGGTTACGGCAAAAGGAAACCAATGGTGGAGTCTGTTTTAATGTAGATGGGAGTGTCATGTTGAATTGAGCAAAGTAGTGATCAGAGACATGTAAAGGAGTAACAAGAATATTTGAGTTGGTACAGTTACGTGTAAAGATGAGGTCCAGCTGGTTGCCCGATCTGTGAGTTGCTGTGGTGTGTAGTTTTTCCAAGTCAAATGAGGCCAGGAGAGTATTCAATTCAGTGGCCTGGGGCTTGTCTTGGTGTATGTTGAAATCACCAAGAACCACAAGTGGCCTACCATCCTCCGGCAAGGAGGACAGCAGGACATCCAACTCCTCAAAAAAGTTTGTCAGCTGACCTAGAGGGCGATAGATGACAACAACATGGATTTTAGTGGGTTGCACTGTAGTAATAGCATGGAATTCAAAACTAGTATTGTTACATAGTGAAGAGTGTGGTGAAAAAGTCCAGTTGTTATGAATGAGCAAACCTGTTCCCCCACCCCTACCGGTGTGTCGAGGGGTGTGAGAGAAGGAGAAGTTGTTGGAGAGAGCAGCAGGTGTTGCTGTATCCTCTGGACGTATCCATGTTTCTGTCAGTGCCAGGATGCTGAGGGTGGACTGCGTGGCAAAGGCTGGAATGAAGTCAGCTTTGTTCACAGCTGACTGGCAGTTCCAGAGTCCCACTGAGAAAGAGAATGGAGCAGGTGCTGAAGTACAAAGTGGCCGTAGGTTGTGTGGGTTGCATTTGGTCTTGCATCGATATCGTGTAAACGGTCTGTAACAGATAACAGGGATGTGCTTGAAGGCATGTGTTATTCGTGAAGTAGACATGTTAGTATATAGAAGGAAAAGCGATACAATAACAAGATACTTAAGTGCTATGGTAAGTGGCGCCTTGTCGGTGTCCTTGCTCGGTGGACTCGCACAGGTAGACTCGCTGGTCTTTACACAAGTAGGTCTTCACACGTGGAGTTCACTTCCGCTGCTGCTTCCACGTCAGCATTCGAGTCAAATATATACGCGATGATAATGAGCCGTTCAATGAAAAAGGCAGGACACACCTTAATGCTACTTAGCACAACAAAGCTAGTCATGTGGTCAGCCGAAACTAAGGGTCGTGCGAGGTGACAAGTGTGACTTCCGTGCACCGCAAATAAATTATGCTGCACTTTAGCAATAAATAATACCCTAAAACAAGTGAAGCACTGTTTATAAACACTAAAAACCACGATAGTTTTACACACACACTGGCCAATCAACGCTAAATCTAGCAGTGAGTAACCTGGGACAAGTCAAAAACAATATAGCACACACACACACACACACACACCAACCTTCGTATAAGCGACGTGGGTTCAAGACAGTAAACAAACAGCACAAGTCTAGCAATGAATACCACTCTTCAACAAAGTAAAACAATGAAATAAACACACTTACACGCAACTGCAGACTCCTGTAGATAGACTGCTTATCCTGGATGACTATGGATCCAACGGTTTAAATATCTTACCTGGCGCTGGACACGCCTTAATGCTACTTAGCACAACAAAGCTAGTCACGTGGTCAGCCGAAACTAAGGGTCGCGAGAGGTGACAAGTGCGACTTCTGTGCACCGTAAATAAATTATGCTGCACTTTAGCAATAAATAATACCCTAAAACAAGTGAAGCACTGTTTATAAACACTAAAAACCACGATAGTTTTACACACACTCTGACCAATCAACGTTAAATCTAGCAGTGAGTAACCTGGGACAAGTCAAAAACAATATAGCACACACACACCAACCTTCGTATAAGCGACGCAGGTTCAAGACAGTAAACAAACAGCACAAGTCTAGCAATGAATACCACTCTTCAACAAAGTAAAACAATGAAATAAACACACCTACACGCAACTGCAGACTCCTGTAGATAGATTGCTTATCCATTCCTTTTGGGAAAGGTAGTGTTTATTAGAAGGAAACATGGATTTTTTTTTCTCCCTGGTCGTAGCCTTTTCCATTAGGCCTATTTGTTGGGGCTGTTCGCAATGAACGCATATTTAAGTCTGTCAGTGCTGTTTTTTTAATGTAATAATGTTCTAGTTGGACTGTTGTCAGTTAAAAAATAACTTCAAAACGCGATACACCTGCATTCTGCTTGTTGCTTCTTACATTGTTTTAGCTCAAGGACACGTTTGGTGCCAAGACCATTATCGGAATGAACGAATGTATAATTCCTATAAAAGAGTGACATCTCCCATGGAAAGCGAATGAGCCGCATTACCCGCTGCTGGCAAACGTTGCAAAAAAATATTTGTGCATTTGCTCAACACAGAAAAAATTAACAAAAGCATATCCAGCAGCAAATAAGCTCAATGTGGGTGCCCGACCAAATTGGTATTCTTTTGCATTTGCTCAACAAGCACCAATTCTGAAAGGGCGCGGAATGAAGTAACCCCCCCCCCCCCCAAGAGATCACTGCTCAAGCCTGAAAAGGTGGACATGCTCTTTCTTGTCAAAAACATTTACTAATGTTTGACTAATGTATATATTTATTGTTTGGCATGTTCGTTTTTTACTTAACCTATGTTTGCTGTATGGCATGTTGGTTGAGGTTTGTTGAACAACACACAATTTAATCTGATTGTACTTTATTTTCCCAGTTTCATTTTCATTTAGTTAAAATAAATAATAAATAAAATTAAAAGTTTGAAATCAAGCTGCCATTGTGTTGGCCACTGAGCAATAGAAATTAAACCATAGCACCACTGAGTGTCCAACTACGGCATTACCAGTATAACCGGCTTTGAACACGGATACACACCGGTATGAAAATTATGACATCTTGGCAAGTCTACATATCAGTAGCCTATTAAAAGCTATTTTATTTTACATAGAGGTGGTTGCCTCATAGAGACCAACATGATATCACATGGCCAGCTAAATATTACTCGTCTTCTCTCTGTATCCTCTGTGTTTTTGGAAACTTTGCCTCACTGAATAAATTAATTATGGCTGACTGTGAATAACACATTTCTACAGTGGTATCAGTAACTTAATAATAACATTTGGTTCTGTGTGATGTATCCATAACCTGAGGTGTCAGTATAAGTTCAAGACAACTACTGTACAATATCAGCCAGTGCAACATCAATAAAAAAATTACCATTAACCCCTTAAACTTTGTGGACCTGTTGGTCAAGTGGGCGGGGCCAAGAGTGTGCAATAAGTTAACGCTTAAAATGTAAAAGTCCCTGGATACATTAGTCATTTTGTCTTAGATGTCCAGTCATTATGTCTCAGATGTCCATAACAAAATATGCAGTCCAACAAATCATCTACAAACTATGTTCTTGACTACCGATGATGAAATATTCATCATCGTAAACTGAACATCATCTTAAAGCTAAGCCATTATAGCTTTCCAACGACACCTATATAAAGCTCCTAGTCTCCTCAGAAGCTCAGAGATATTCAATTAAATAGTGGGGAAGGTGCGTAGGCCATAAAATAGACTGAATGCCTATGGACGAGCACTTAGTCAAGTGCTTTGCTGCGTTAGAGTGCTATCTGCATTTCAGATCTGTATACTGCATTTGAATGTGATAGAGAAAAATTTATTTTTCCTAGTACCTGCTGCCAGTACCTGCTGCCATCTAGTGGAATGAACTACCACTTTTTGCAGGGACATAAAGCAGACAAAGGCTGAATCACAGGCTTTCAAATATAGAATAAAATAACACAATAAAAAAAAAAAAAGAATGATAGAGTATATATAGAGTATATAAAATATTGCATGCCTCTTTCCAGTGACAATTCTTCGGGCATCCCTCCACCCCATCTCCACATTTATTTTAACATTTGCTTAGTATACTTTAACTTCAATTAATCTATCAACATGTATTATCTCTCTTCAAGTAGTCCAGGGTGGAATTGGAGCCTGAGATAAGTTTCATGCTCTCAATTGCAGACAGGAAGCCAACCCAGTTTAATATTTACAGTTATCTCAAGATTATACAATACATACAATGTATACATACATAAAGACATACAATACGATACAATACAACTTTATTGTCAGCCGTAGTTAAAATTTGTCTTTGACCACACCTGTTACAACAGTAAAAACACAATAAAACATAAGTTTAATGTCTCATTCGGGCTCGGGAGGAGGATGAGCTCTCGATCGCAGCATTCAGGTGTCGGTTGACCTTCGGGTGTGCTCGCCCAGTCTGAGGCAGATGCGGAGTCGTGGCAGCACCTTTTACTGCCCAGACCCGGCTTCCGAGTTCCTCCGCTCTCACTACCCTCGATGGTGGGGCAGCCAGGGGGTACACAGAGGTTCCTCAGGTGGAGCAGGCGATTGTGGTGCACCTTTGCCACCTGGCGTAATCGCCCTAGACTCCCGTCTGGACTTTGCCCAGCAGTTCTCGATGGTCAAGAAGCAGACAGAGGCCATCCATCACATCTTGCCCCGGAGTGGTTCATCCTGCGGACCGCCGAGATCCTGCACTCCGTCTGCTCGTCACCGAGGGCGTCCTCCTGTGGCAGCAACACCGGCTCCACCACAGCCCGAGCCAACCACTTGGCCCTGGCATAGAGCCCCCCGCAGGAAGCTGATGCCCCCCGTCCCACGGTCCGGTGCCAAGAACCCCAGGAAGGCTTCAAAGCATCCCTAAGACGGGCGAACCAGGGGCGAGGAGACCCACTGTAAGTCTGGAGGTGGTGCACAGACCACTCCATCCCCTGGTGGAGGGCCAGGAGGATAATCTTTTGTATCCTTTTGTGTTGGTTTCGCCGCATGCCCAAGGGGATGCAGCACCCACACTTTCAAAAAAAGAGCAGTTTCCTCACTCTCTGTGTCACACACTCGGTGTTTATGGACGTCGTTGTCATGACAGTTGTACATCAATCATTCACGGCTGGGGCGCTGCGGGTGCGGTTTCTCCACATTCATGCACCCAGCTGCAGCACAGCCTCCTCAGCCTCCTCCCCCGTCGCTGATTGGTCCTATGGTGGGTATGCGGAGCAAGGTAAGTACTCTAACATTTCTCTCGGCACAGCCACGAGTTCGGGATGTGAGGCCTCTCGATGTGCAGTTCCTGCTCCGCCCCGCCACGAGGCCCTATCCGCAGGTATGGCAAAGGCGATTGTCCCCTTGGTGCCCCTTGCTCAGAGCTTGGAGGCATGGATAGCGCTCTCCAACCCATTGCGCTGGCTGGCCAGGATGATCCGACTCAGCTACGTGATTCAGTTTGCCAGGCGCCCGCCCAGGTTCAATGGTGTCCGTTTCACCTCGGTAGGAGGTGAAGATGCCGCTGTCATGCGTGCGGAAATCGCAGAAGGACGCGATAGAGCCTGTCCCTCCAGCCGAGATGAAGAAGGGGTTCTACAGCCCCTACTTCATCGTACCAAAGAAAGTGGGTTGCGGCCAATCTTGGACCTGCGAGTGTTGAATCGGGCCCTGCACAGGCTCCCGTTCAAGATGCTGATGCAGAAGTGCATTCTGTCACATGTCCGGCATCAAGATTGGTTCATGGCGGTAGACCTGAAGGACGCATACTTTCATGTCTTGATTTTGCCTCGACACAGACCATTCCTTCGGTTTGCCTTCGAGGGCCGGGCATATCAGAACAAGGTCCTCCCCTTTGGTCTGTCCCTGTCGCCTCGCGTCTTTACGAAAGTTGCAGAGGCAGCCCTTGCCCTGCTAAGGGAAGTGGGCATCCGCATCCTCAATTATCTCAATGACTGGCTGATTCTAGCTCACTCTCGAGATCTATTGTGTGCGCACAGAGACCTGGTGCTCAGACACTTCAGCCGATTGGGGCTTCAGGTCAACTGGGAAAAGAGCAAGCTCTCCCCGGTGCAGAGCATCTCTTTTCTCATGATGGAGTTGGACACAGTCGCTATGACAGTGTGCCTCATGAATGATTACGCTCAGTTGGTGCTGAATTGCCTGAAGTCATTCAGGGGAAGAATAGGGGTCCCACTGAAACAATTTCAGAGGCTTCTGAGGCATATGGCATCCTCGGCGGAGGTTACGCCGCTTGGGTTGATGCATATGAGACCGCTTCAGCACTTGCTCGAGTCCCGAGATGGGCGTGGCGCTGCGGTACACATTGTGTGGCCATCACGACGATCTGTCACGGTACGTTCAGCCCTTGGACGGACTGTGCGTTTCTACGGGCAGGAGTTACCCTAAAACAAGTGTCCAGGCATATCGTCGTCATGACAGACACCTCCAAGTCAGGCTGGGGTGCCGTTTGCAATGGGCACGTAGCCTTGGGCTTCAAGACAGGACCTCGACTGCATTGGCATATCAACTGCCTCAAGTTTCTGGCGGTATTGCTGGCTCTGCGGAGGCTTCGGCCGTTGATCCAGGGCAAGCATGTGTTGGTCCGGATGGACAACACGGCAGTGGTAGCGTACATAAATCGCCACGCCAGTTTACACTCAGGTCGCATGTCACAACTCGCCCACCATCTCCTCCTTTGGAGTCAGCAGTGACTGAAGTCGTTGCAGGCCACTCACATCATGGGTGAACTCAACCACGCAGCAGATGCACTGTCGCGGCAAGTGACGCTCAGGGGACGCCCCAGGTGGTTTCAGCTGATTTGGAGTCGATTTGGCGAAGTGCAGGTAGACCTGTTCGCTTCCTGGGAATCCTCCCACTGCCCGCTGTGGTACTCCCTGGCCAAGGCCCCCCTCAGCACAGATGCGCTGGCACACAGCTGGCCCCGGGGTCTGCGCAAGTATGCATTTCCCCAAGTGAGCCTGCTTGCACAGACTTTGTGCAAGGTCAGGGAGAACGAAGAACAGGTCGTGTTGTAGCACCATACTGGCCCACCCGGACTTGGTTCTCGGTGCTCATGCTCCTCGTGACAGCCCCTCCCTGGCGAATTCCCCTGAGGAAGGACCTCCTTTCTCAGGGATGGAGCACGATTTGGCACCCATGCCCAGACCTCTGGAACCTCCACATCTGGCCTCTGGATGGGACGAGGAAGACCTAAGTGGGCTACCACTGGCGGTGGTAGACACTATCACTCAGGCCAGGGCTCACTCTACGAGGCAGCTGTATGCCTTGAAGTGGCGTCTGTTCATGAATTGGTGTTCTTCCCGAGCTGAAGACCCCCAGAGATGCGCAGTTGAGTCGGTGCTTTCCTTCCTGCAGGAGAAGCTGGAGGGGTGGCTGTCCCGCTCCACCTTGAATGTGTATGTGGCCGCTATAGCAGTACATCAGAATGCGGTGGACAGTAAGTCCTTGGGGAAGCACGACCTGATCATCAGGTTCTGTAGAGGTGCCAGGAGGTTGAATCCTCCTAGGCCGTGCCTCACTCCCTTGTGGGATGTCTCTGTGGTCCTGCTGGGCCTACAGAGAACCCCGTTTGAGCCCTTGGAGTCAGTCGAGCTAAAGGCCCTCTCATTGAAGATGGCCCTCCTGACTGTGCTCACTTCCATCAAGAGTTTTGGGGACCTGCAGGCATTCTCTGTCAGTGATACATGCCTAGAGTTCGGTCCAGCATACACTCACGTAATCCTGAGACCCCGGCCGGGCTATGTGTCCAAGGTTCCCACTACCCCTTTTAGGGATCAGGTGGTGAACCTGCAAGTGCTGCCCCGGGAGGAGGCAGACCCAGCCTTGTCATTGCTGTGTCCGGTATGCACTTTGCTTGTTTACTTGTACTGCACGGAGATCTTTAGATGCTCTGAGCAGCTCTTTGTCTGTTTTGGGGGACAGCAGAAGGGGAAGACTGTCTCCAAACAAAGGATTGCCCACTGGATCAAGGATGCCATCGCTTTGGCATACCAGGCCCAGGGTGCACCGTCCCCCTGGGAGTACAAGCACACTCTACTAGGAGTATGGCATCCTCCTGGGCCCTGGCGAACAGCGCCTCTCTAACAGACATCTGTAGAGCAGAGGGCTGGGTGACACCCAATACCTTTGCAAGATTTTATAATCTACGGGTTGAGCCAGTTTTGTCCCGTGTGTTAGCGGGTATGAACAGGTAAGTATGCAGGCAGCTGGCCAGGTGTACCGCTTGCGCACAGGGCCTTTCCCCTCCCTGAGGGGAAAACGTGTGCTTTTTACGTCCACGTGCGTTCCCGGGACCGGTGAACCCTGGATGTCTTTCCTCCCTCAGCACCTGCAGCAGGCGAATTTGGCAGAGGAATTCGATGCCAGGCCCAGTACTTGCATTATCCCCTGTACTGGGATAGGTGCTCCATATGTGGTGGTTCCCTGTTGGTAACCCCATGTGACGTATTTTTCCACGGTATGGTTTCCCTGACGGTAAACCCGTGTCTTCCCTGGTGCAGAGCCTGCTCTGCTACCAGTCGCTGCATTTGTAGAGTTCCTCCCTTCCGGGTAGGACCTACCGCGTGGGCTTCTTTACATATTTGGTACTTCCCGGTTGGTAAGTTCATGTGACGTATTCTCCACATGTTAATCTCCTCTTCAGGCAGGAAGTGGTCTCCGCAGTGTCTTTTCCCCATGGGGAAAAAGAACACCTTCCCCAATGTGAATACATCTGGCCCCAGCTGAATGAATTTTAATTTTTTGGGAGAAAAAGAAGAAATGCTGAAGCAGCTGGTGCGGCCTGTTCCCGTTGTAAGTACGCCCCCCCCCCCCTTGGGGTTTGAGGGATCATGCGATGTACGTGGGGCATTGGGTAGGTTACGATGGGGCTGGGTGCACTTGCTACTAGGCACGCAGTGGCTTGCCTGCACCTGCACGGCCGATCCATGTAACACAGTTCAGCTGGTTGTGCTGTTTTGTATAGGGACCCCTAGTGTCACTACATCGACACAACGTTGAGTGAGTGACAGATAGGGAACATCTTGGTTACTGTTGTAACCTCCATTCCCTGATGGAGGGAACGAGACATTGTGTCCCTCTTGCCACAACACTGAACTACCTGCTGAAATGGGCAGGACTCTGTCTAGGCTCCTCAGCACAAATCTGAATGTGTGGTTGCAAGACGGCTCCTTTTATACCCGTATGTCTGGGGGAGTGGCATACAAATTCCACTCGCCAATTCTCATTGGCCTTTTCTCAAATATCAGAGGTGTTTGGGGCTCCCAAGCATGACTCCTAGTGTCACTACATCAACACAACATCTCGTTCCCTGCATCAGGGAACGGAGGTTACAACAGTAACCAAGACGTTATGTGTCCTCTATTTTCAAGCAAAAAGTCTAATTTTATTCCACTGGATGGTAGCATGTACTAGAAAAAATATTTCTTCCTCTATCACCTTCCATCACATTATACTGATCTGAAATGTAGGTAGTGCTCTAGTGCATTTTAGCCTTCAAATCAGCACTCACCTATAGACAAAAAGTCTTCTTTTGTTAAGTGCTGAGAGCTTCCACACTGTTTTGTTAAATATCATGGCTTCTGAGTTGTCTAGAAGCCCAAGGTGTCTCGGTGTCATTGGAAAGCAGAGAATCCCAACTTTAAAAGGATGTGTAACATTTCATCTTCTATTGATGGGAACCTATTTTGTTGATTATTTATTTCTCATACTTTTTCTACCAGACTTCATATTTTGTTCTACATTTTTTTGACACAACATTGGATTATTCACCCAAGCTATCTAACAAACAAGTAAACAAGTAATTCATTTGACTCATTTTTAAGCTAACAACCCAAGGTAAGATTTAATATAAAGTTTGAAGCTATTTGGGGCTTACAGATCAGTGGTCAGCACAGAAAAGAGATGTTTGCATTTTATGCCTTACCAAAATAAAATTTTACTTTGTGATATTTAAAAAAAATAAATAATTCAAACTTCAGATTCTAAGCTTTCAAATGATACCACATATGCCCAACTTATGCAGGGACTTCAGTGTTTTAAGTGATAAAATGGCTTGCTATACAGCGGGTCGCAGAGTTTAAGAGTTAAAAACAGATACGTAAAACGAGTAAAGGTAAGTGTGCCATTCCGTTTAAAATAATTTTTTTACATTCCGCATTTTGTTTTAAATATCCAATGGCAGTAGGTATAAATTATCTCACTACAGCTTGTTTATGGCGTGCTCTATCCAGCGATTGTTCGTCATCTTCTAACATGAATATCACAATTGTTTCTCCCTCCAAAGTGCCCTTCGGTACGTGATTTATTCTGAAGCATCATGCAACAGAGAACTCCTTCCAATCGACCGATAATCTAATGACAACTTCTTTTCAAACCAACGCAGACATTTTAACACAAGCTCGCTGCCGCGCAGCACTCGCTCTGACCATTCCACAGCACACTGCAGTTATACACGGCCTCTGTCCAAACACACACGAGCCGAATTCGGCTCCGCAAGAGGCGGCTCATGCGCTACATCCCAACTCATTCATAATCATCCTGCAACGTCTCTCACTTCCTCTCAGCATTATTGATGTATGTTGTACTACAGGTGACAGTCATACTCCTAAGGAGCGAATGGCCTCAAGTGAATCCTTCAATGATGATTGCAAGTCCATTTCTCCTGCATATCTGTATGCAGTACAGAGCCAAAGCTCTTATTTCTCAGATCATTTTATGCTGTTTTTTCACATCGTTTATTAAGATGTACTGTATTCCCCAGCACATTTCTCCTGCATTTCCATATGCATTGCAAAGCTGCAACTCTCTTTTAATAGATTATTGTTATGCTTCTGGTCAAATGTTATTAATATTTATTTTGTCTTCTCTCTCTCTCTCTCTAGAAAAATAAGTTTTCCCTCTACCGGCGCAAGTGCAGCCTACTCTCCAGTGGCCATGGAGCTTACTTTTCACAGATTATTTCTTATTTCACAGGGTTGTGAAATGTCTTTCTAGTATAAGTTTCACCTAAATATGACTATTTTGTCTTTTCTACAGCAACGCCTGAAATTGCGCCTTCCACAGGGGTTTCACCAATATTACTTCCAGCAGGTCTCTGCATGAGCCCATTTAAATTCCTGTCACTGGATTGTACGCAGGTTTACCTCTCGCTTTTTCTATCTTGGTGTCTTTCTAAGACTTCACCATTACCTACCGAGGAGCCAAAGATGGCAAACATTTTAGTTGTTAAGAAAGCACAACTGCGGTGCTCCTGCATTTGGCTCAAAACATCCCTAAGCAGCACATATGTGCTGTCCGCGTGCCACAACTTCGGAATCTTTTGGGTCATGCAACAAACTCCCACGACACCACAAACCAGCGCAAATGTGCTGTACAGGTGCCACAACTGCGGTGTCTTTTAGGCTGTGCATCTAAACCTCTGCCATGCGACAAACTCCCACCACACCGCAAAGCAGCACAAATGTGTTGTCCAGGTGCCGCAACTGCGGAACCTTTCAGGCCGTGCCACTAAATCTCCCACAATACCGCAACCATGTTTCCTGTTTCCTCTTATGTTTCCTTTTATTAAAAGTCTAGGGGTATAGCTCATAAATATATACCCATCGCAAACTGCAATTCGGCAAGGTTCTTTACTCTGCACCACCCGCCATTCGAAAGCAGTGTGGGCTCTTGCGTTTGGACCAGTGTGAGCCTATGCAATTTGGCCACAGGTTCTCCTGTTTGAATCGCAGTGTGGGCCCTGCCGTTCGAACGATATGCAGGCTTTCCCGTCAAATTACAGTGTGGGCTCTCCCATTCGAATGTAGTGTGAGATTTTACATCATTCACTCCGTGGGCTCTCCCATCCAAAACGCAGTATGAGCTCTCCCATTTGAGTGCAGTGGTGGTCCAGGAATCTTATGAGCCTTTAGCATTTCCCGTTAGCCTTCGAATTGGCATTTCTGATGCTCATGGTTAAAATGAGCCCAACACATAATAAGTATAGCCTGATATAACCTCCTAAATAACCTTGTGCTTTCCTTACAGGCATGTGTAAACATAATAAAGCCATGTGTGCCCCACTTGATTCTACCGCAGCAGAGCCCCACTTGGTACCGCCGCAGCAGTGCCCCACTTGATACTGTGCCACAGCGCCCGACCACCCTCGATACCGCCACAGCAGCTCCCGCCAATGTTCGATACCGCCACAGCAGTACCCCTTTCGCTTTTGATACTGCCACAGTAGTGCCCCGACATGACAAACGTAATAAAGCTATGTTTTCATAAATAATAGTTTTTCTTCCCTTACAGGTGTGTATAAAGTTGTGTATTCCTAACTAAACATTTGCTTCCACTACAGGTGCGTACAAACATAATTGTCATGTTTTTCCTAACTAACATTTTGGTTCCCTTGCAGGTGTGTATAAATGCAATGGTTATATTTTCTTAACTAACTGTTCTCCTGTTCGAATCACAGTATGAGCCCTCCCTTTCAAACGAAGTATGAGCCAACTCTCGTTTTCACCTTCCCTGTTCGCATGCCGTGAGCCCATCCACTTCTACAACGAGTGGTGGTCTCCCATTCAAATCGCAGTGTAGCCCTCTCGACCAGCCATCGTACAAGAATGCACCTTCAAACACACGCGTAAAGCACTCCCTCTATACAGATTTTGGGGGGAAGAACAATTCAGAAGTATCCGCCAAGCCAATTTACCAAATAGAATTGTTGCTGGCTTGCTATCCTAAATACTTCCTGCCATAGTCATGGTACCGATCTTTCATCTTAATGCCTTTTTGGGGGGTAATCAGGACTTGAGTCGAGTCTCGAGCTCCGAGCCCTCCAGTATACGGACAGCAAGCCAAATACATTTACTGCTTCAACACAAGATTACATTAACATACGAACTACTGAAATGGAGTTAATTTTGTGTTAATTTTAATCTGACAAATCACAGCCCATGAGCAGAAGTATATAAACCGCTGCTTACCTGCTTCCTGTGACAACTCTCCTGACATCCCACCTCCACCCCATCTCCACCTATTGTCTAGATTCATTATCTAAATAAGTAAAGTCCGGGGGGGGGGGGTGGTATCAGGACTCAAATTGAGTCTCGAGCTCCGAGCCCTCCAGTATACGGACAGCAAGTCAAATACATTTACTGCTTCAACACAAGATTACATTAACATATGAACTACTGAATAACCAATTTTTTAGTTTAATTTATATTAAACACCGATGCACTGTTGTTGCACCAATTCAGTAAATAATCTACACAATGCATATACTGATATACATCTTTTCTATTGTCCTTTTGCAGGACAATCACCAGAGCCATGTCATCAGCATATTTAAAAAGGTTAAAATTAGGGAAGTGTCACGAGCGCACCAGGCTCTCCCTCACCATCAGTCACCCGCCCGCACTCGCCAGAGTTTTAATCACTGACAGCTGCAGCTTATCATCACCTCATTAAGACTTGCACTTAAGTCTCACTCTCACACTCAGTCAGTGCCTGGCCTTGTTGTAGGTACCTTGGACTTCCCTTTTGCTCTGCCGCAGTGGAATACTGTTTTTCTGTTTATTACTTATCTGATTGTCGACGATCTGTTCTGGATATACTAGATAAATGATTCTGAGAATTCTGAGAATACGGCATACCTACTCACCTGTGTTAACCTCACCTGTTTGTCAACTATCTGCTCTTGACGTGTAAGATAAGTGACTTTGTGAAACCTGAGTTTACTGCATATATACTCATCTGTTTGAAACTTGCCTGTTAGAAAACAAACCTCTCTGAATGCACTGGAAACGTGAATTTGAGAACTCCGAATATACTTTGTCAAACCTGCTCCTCTGTTTATGAAAGTGACTCACCTGTGTCCCTGTCTGAAGTTTTAAGTTACCTGTTTGGGCACGTGTTGATTTGGAATGAACCATTTATGGATCTGTGCCTTCTGCCTTGGTTCACTGTATGATCAAAGACTTTGTTCAAAGACTTTGTACCTTACCAGAATACTTACCTTACTTCGCTTCCCTGCTTTTCCTGTGTCCAGTGTAATAAACTCCTGCATCTGGGTTCATCTCAGCTCCCGAATTGGTGTGTGATTGCAGGTAGCAGACCCTAAATTTCTTAACATAAAAGGAAAATAGTATATAGAGGATAAGAAACAGCCCTGAGGGGCCCCTGTATTAATGAAGAATTCATCTGAAACTTGTCCCCTGTACAAAACCTTCTGCATGCAATGCAGCAAAAAGTATTTGTTCCAAAGTATCAGGCTTCTATTAACACCCCACGCCATCAATCGCTCTAATAGGATATCAATCTGCAAGCGCGTGACCTTCGAGGGGCCTGGTTTGCCTATGAGGAAGCTTGCGATCATTGAGGTGAGAGTGATATTTTAAGGAGGGTTTTAACTGTTCGCTTTTCACTGTCAGGCTAGGCAGCTAAAATGTCAAAGTGTTCTTAAATGTTCCCATCAGTGCCCACTCATCCACCCACACACACACACACACACACACACACACACACACACACACACACACACACTTTTATATCATTGTGTGGACTCTCCATAGACATCCATGCATTTTATACAGATCTAATGATAATTTCTATCCCCTACCCCTAAATCTAACCCTCACAGAAACCTTTTTTACATTTTCAAAAAAACATCGTTTGGTATGTTTACTAAGCCATTTCCCTTGTGGGGACCGCTGGCTGGGCCCCACAAGGTAGGTGATCTCAGGTTTTACTATCCTTGTGGGGACATTTGTTCCCCACAATGTAGGATAAACATGTACACACACACACACACAAACACACACACACCCATTCTCTTTCTCTCCCACAAGGCATTTTGTTTTAGTGAAACAACCTATTTGGGACATAAAACCATCAGTCATTGCCTCGCTGAGATGCAGCAAAATAGTTTTTAAAGCATATTTGACTGGAGACGGAACACATTATTCTGAACTGAATTGTATTCATCACTTAAACTACACAAAGGCAGATAACACCTAGTTGGTTATGTCTTCAAAGGACAAAAAACATCTATTTCTAATGTTAATTCCTGATAACAATAGTTCTGAGAGTGTGAAAAATTAAGACAGAATAAAGAAAGAACAGCCTAAGGATCTTAGATAGCAGCTGGTATTTTATAATTTAATCACCATATTGGAGCTTTTAAGTAATACAGGGGCATTTACAGTAGTGTGTCATTGCACCAGGGCTGATTACAAATTATTTTAAAATTACCTACTTTCCCAAGAATACAATGCAACACAATTATAAACACTTGTAAGAGGAACACATTTAGTAGAATAAACTACTGTCTCTTGTTTCTTGAAGATTATTGCATCAGAAACAACACAGCTCAGGCTGCACATGAGTCATCAGTCAGTTGCTTGAGATACATCAAGACAATCTTGAGAGAATAGTTGATTTAGATGTGTACCTCAATCACCTACATAGTCTGTGGTCCCAGCAAGAATTCTAAGGTGTCATTTATTAACTAGAGGAAACCATTAAAATCAAACCCCTTCAGCAACTTAAATACTCACAGGCCCTTAACACACCATCTGCAGAATATTTCTTAATGCCACGTTAATCTCTTAAAAAAAAAAAAGAAAGCTTGTTAATAGGACACAGCCTTGAGAGACAGAGCCTAGAAGAAATGACTGTGAGTAGTAAGACAGTGGATTGTAGATCATCTTTCACAAAAATATACATAAACTACAGAGCCAAAATCCCTTCTCAGCATGGGCTGTGGCTCCAGGTAACAGCAGCTCAGTCTCCATATGTTTCCCTTTTGGATGGAACCTACAATGCAGAAGAGTACATCAAATGATACACCAAACTTATTACTTTCTTTCTTCTGTGGAATAAAAAAAAGGTGAATTTGTAAAATGTCTTTACAGTTTGTATGCCATATAATACAAGTGAATAGTGACCCCAGTCTGTCAAAAAAGCTAAAAAAATAAAAAATAAAAACGTTAAAAATAAATAAATTAAAATTAAAATCATGAAACTCAAACTATCTGTCTGTGACAAAATATTTTGCTAATTATGTGGTTCATTACATTTATTGTTTCAAGGTAGCATGTCCACTGTTTGGCGTTAAAAGCAAAGCAAATGTTCTACCAAACAGATGAGGATAATTCTCTATCCAGTTTTAAAGGTGCACTCTTTTTGTTAACTATAAAAGATGGATATAAAAAAGTAAAACTGCTTAAAATATTAAAGAAATGTGTCATCTTTAACTTTATGCCTTTTGGAAATCAGGCCATCTTTTGCTCACTTAGCTATTCACAGCAACATAAATTTTGATCAGGGGTGCCCAAATTTTTGCATGCCACTGTATCCTAAAGACCACACCCACAAGAACAAATAAATCAATCTAATTGGCTGATGAATCTGACAATCTGACTTTAGATGCCTATTCACTGCAGTATTGGGGGATTCTGTGGAAATTCTGAAGGCCTGACGGGGTGGAGTTCAAACTCCCGCGCTGCTTCGGCTAAGGAGCATGGCTTTGTGAAATAGTTGTCACACTTTGCTTATAAGCATCGAGGAATAAATTCTGATTGGATACATTTATTTATTTTATTTTTTTTTTGCAATTCGTTTGTAGATTAATTAGGATTGGAAAGCGATTGAAAATACGTAGGCAAAAAGGTCAATGAGAATGAAAGGATGAAATTTTTTTTATTTATTAGGCATGTTACGCCAGCAGAGAAGGCTTTGCTGGCCCTGAGAAATCACCACTGATTATCACGCTTTAATTACCAACCATATTAATTTGTTATTGTCTATTTGCTTGCGGCTGAGAATCTCTGAATGCCTGTGGCATCTTTCCTAAAGGCAGGGACTCGGCAGACCCAAGCGACAGTGTGCGTGCTCACACACAGCGTGTCTGTGTGAGTGAGAGCCAAGCTCATGTCAATTTGTGAGGGTAATTTCAACACCTCTGCACCTTGTTGCGTTGTTTTGGGTCTGGATTTAATTCGGGATCATCTGCTGTAAGTAACGACATGCCATTTCCCATATTCTGTTTATGTCTTATTAGGCAATTGTAAAGAGGAGGCGAGAAGCAGCTTTCCTGGTTCAGGTAAGGATTTATTTTTCTCTTGCAATATTCACTGAGTTGCACTTTAATCACACACCGCTTCATCAAAATAAAACTCTCATCATCACAGAACTCTTGCTTCCTGTTCGGCTCTGTGGTGCCCAGGCTCTCTCTCCCTTTCTACTTGCGGTGTGGCTCTATTTATCCACTCTCCCCGTGCTTACTGAAATTAGAGACAGGTGTTAGACATAATTTAGCTCAGGTGTAAGCGCCCTTACCGCTTTCTCTCTCTCCGGAGAGATGCTTGACCACGCCCCCGCTGCCACATATGCCCACCGCCCGACTCAGGCCGGGGCGGCATCCGGCCTGCCTGCCACTCCCCCCCCATTCCTGGAAAGTAAGTCGGCGACAGCCATCTGCGCCCCCGGTCTGTGGACCACCTTGAACTTAAACGGCTGAAGAGCCAGATACCAACGGGTGATCCGGGCATTAGTATCTTTCATGCGGTGGAGCCACTGGAGTGGGGCGTGATCCGAGCAGAGGGTGAAGGCCCGCCCCAGCAGGTAGTATCGGAGTGTGAGGACTGCCCACTTGATGGCGAGACACTCCTTTTCCACGGTGCTGTACTTAGTTTCCCTTAATGAGAGCTTACGGCTAATGTACAGCACCGGGCGCTCCTCCCCCTCCACCACCTGCGAGAGTACGGCCCCCAGCCCCCTGTCTGAAGCATCTGTCTGTAAAACAAAAGGGAGAGAGAAGTCAGGTGAATGTAAAAGCGGCCCCCCGCAAAGTGCAGCTTTAATTTGCGTGAACGCCTGCTGACACTGCTCCGTCCACTGGACCGGATCTGGAGCTCCCTTTTTAGTGAGATCAGTCAGCGGGCTGGTGACATCCGAATAATTAGGTACAAACCTTCTATAATAGCCAGCCAGCCCCAGGAACTGTCTCACCCCCTTTTTGGTCTTGGGTCTCAGGCAGGTCGCAATCGCCGCTGTCTTGTCAATTTGGGGACACACCTGCCCGTGGCCCAAGTGGAACCCCAGATACCGTACCTCCACCCGTCCAATCGCGCACTTCTTCGGATTCGCTGTGAGTCCCGCTCAGCGCAGTGATCTCAGAACTGCCCTCAGATGTTGCATATGCCGCTGCCAATCATTGCTATAAATGATGATGTCATCTAAATAGGCAGTGGCGTAGGCTGAATGCGGTCTGAGGATTCGGTCCATGAGACGCTGAAACGTAGCCGGGGCTCCAAACAAACTGAACGGAAGTGTCACAAATTGGTGTAATCCAAACGGTGTGGAGAAGGCGGTTTTCTCACGGGAAATTGGTGTCAAGGGGATCTGCCAATAACCCTTCGTCAAATCCAGTGTCGAATAAAAACGAGCAGTGCCCAACCGATCGAGCAACTCATCAACACGAGGCATAGGATATGCATCAAATTTAGACTCCGCATTGACTTTTCTATAATCCACACAGAATCGTATAGACCCGTCGCTCTTAGGTACTAGAACAACTGGGCTGGACCAATCACTGTGGGATTCTTCTATTACGTACCACGACCCCCGGCTCGGTCTCGATGTGGTGATGGATGAGGCTTGTATGTCCCGGTAGAGGGGAGAACACATCTGCAAACTCCTGTTGCAACCTAGCAACCTCCGCGAGTTGGCTCGGCGAGAGGTGGTCTCCGCAAATGACTGGGGTTTATGTTTTGAACTCGCCTCTGGTCCGAGCTCCGCCTTCTCGGGAACTACCCTAGCCAACGTCACGGGAACCGCCTCCCTCCACAATTTCAGGAGATTGAGGTGGTATATTTGACGTGCGCCCCCTCTATCGGTTCGTTTAACCTCATAATCGAGATCTCCCACTCGTCGTGTGACCTCAAAGGGTCCTTGCCACTTGGCGAGTAATTTAGAGCTCGATGTGGGAAGCAATACAAGCACTTTATCTCCCGGTGCAAATTCTCTTAGCTGAGTTCCCCTGTCATACAGTCGGCGCTGTCGTTCTTGAGCTTGGAGCAAATTCTCCTGTGTTAGCTGTCCCAAAGTGTGGAGTTTTGCTCTAAGATCAAGAACATACTGAATTTCATTTTTGCTGTTTGAAGGTCCCTCCTCCCAGGCTTCTCGCAATACATCAAGCACGCCGCGTGGGCGTCGCCCATACAGCAGTTCAAATGGAGAGAAGCCAGTGGAGGCTTGCGGGACCTCTCATACTGCAAATAACAGGGGGTCGAGCCATTTATCCCAATTTCTAGCATCGTCGTGTACGAACTTACGAATCATGTTTTTGAGTGTTTTATTAAATCGTTCCACCAGGCCATCCATTTGAGGATGGTATACACTGGTGCGAATCGATTTAATATTTAACAACTCGTACAGTTTGCGTAGTGTCCGTGACATAAATGTTGTGCCCTGATCGGTGAGGATTTCTTTCGGAATCCCCACCCGGGAGATTATTTTGAAGAGTGCCTCCGCAATACTGCGTGCTGAGATGTTGTGAAGAGGCACTGCTTCCGGATATCGCGTTGCATAGTCCACTAGGACCAATACAAAGCGATGTCCGCGTGCTGACCATTCTAATGGCCCGACGAGGTCCATTCCAATTCTCTCAAAGGGGACCTCGATCAAAGGGAGAGGGCGCAATGGCGCTTTTGGGGTGACCGGTGGGTTAACCAGTTGGCATTCGCGGCATGCCGCACACCACCTGCGGACATCGCCGCCAATGCCCGGCCAATAGAAACGGGCTATTAGACGGTTCAGTGTCTTCCTTTCTCCTAGGTGACCCGCCATGGGATTATAATGAGCCGCCAGGAATACCATTTCCCAACGGCTCCCTGGAATCAAGAGTTGGGTTGTATCCTCTTTGGTCCGAGTGTCCTGTGTCACTCTATACAACCGCTCATATATAATTGCAAAATAAGGGTATGAGAGGGCGATGTCCGGCTGGAGTCGTTGACCATCGATGACTCTCACTTGGTCAAAGGCGTGTTTGAGGGTTTCGTCTCGTGACTGCTCCAAAGGGAAATCCCCGTTAGGGAATTCCCTGAGAAGGGGAGGGGCTGCAGCCTCTCCTCCTCTCTCGTCATTATGACGTGGAGGTGTCGAGGACGGCCCCGGCTCCGCCTCCCCTGCCAGAGCATCGCACATCACACATCTCCCTATTTTCGTACAGGACCCATCCGCGCAAATTCCCTTTAATAAAACTCTAAAATCAGGCCAATTAGTCCCCAAAATCAGCGGATGGGTGAGGCGGGAACTAACCACGGCCTCCACTCTATGCTTTTTCCCCCGAAATTTAATCGTCAGGGTCACCACTGGATTCTTGTGAATATCCCCATGTACACATTTCACCTTCACCGTTTTAGTAGTGACCAATGCCTCGGATTGAACCAGGCATTGGTGGATAGTGGTTTGATTACACCCTGTGTCCACCAGCGCTTGATGAGTACCCCCCTTGACACTTACCGGTATCCGGTACGCTCCGGCCCGGTCGGGGGCAGCCTGGGGGAGGTAAGAGACCCGCACCACCGTCCCCAGCTCCATCAGAGGGCATTGATCTCGGAAGTGGTTCGGGTCTCCGCACCTCCAGCAGGCCGGCCCAGGCGCTACACCCGCACCTGCGTCAGCAAGCGCCCCCCCTGAGGGGGAGAGCGGCGGGGCATTGGGATAGGGGTAGGTGTCGCCTCCCACACCCGGGGAACTGGTCTCAGGGGCTGAAGTCCTCCTCGTCTGCGTGGGGCAGGAACGGGACCTGGAGAGAGAGCAGAACGAGAGGGGAGGGGGAAGAAACAGAGGGAGGAGAAAAAATGTAGGAGGGCTCTTCCACCCTCGGGATCGCCGCCATGTGGTCCTCCGCAAGCTGGACAGCTTCCTCCAACGACGCCAGGCGGTGGCACTGGACCCACTCCGCCATCCCTTTTTGCAGTCAATGTGTGAATTGCTCCAGTACCACCTGGTCGATAACTCCATCGACGTCGTGGTCCCCCGCTAGCAGCCATCTTCGGCAGGTGTCACAGAGCCGCTGGGCGAAGGCAAACGGGCAGTCGGAGCTTTCCAACTTCAAGCTCCAGAAGAGTTGACGACTTTCCTCCGGAGTGCGACCAACCCGTTGCAAGATGGCTCTCTTCAAATCTCCGTAGGCCAGGAGGCTCGTTGCTGGCAGTTGTTGAGCCATGAGCTGGGCTTCCCCGGACAATAGTGGGATCAGTCGGGCCGCCCATTGGCCGAGCGGCCAGCCCCAGATCTCGGCGGTCCGCTCAAACAAATCCAGGAAGGCCTCGGGGATGTCCGCCGCCTCCATTTTCTGTAAAGCTGGCGGGGGTAACGGTGTGGGAGCGTCCGGGGTCGCGGCTGAGGACGCCTCCTGGCTGAGGAGGCGATCCTGAGCGTGCAGGAGCTCGACAAACCGCCGATCTTGGTCTTGTCGGAGCTCAAGCAGTGTCTGTTGGTGGCTCTGATGTAGGCTAGCGAGGGCTTGGAGGATCTCCGCCAACTGGGAGGACTCTACGGGACGACTTCCATCCGTTTTCAACCCAAACTTCAATCCCGGGTTTCGGCACCAGTGTAAAGAGGAGGCGAGAGGCAGCTTTCCTGGTTTAGGTAAGGATTTATTTTTCTCTTGCAATATTCACTGATTTGCACTTTAATCACACACTGCTTCATCAAAATACAACTCTCATCATCACAGAACTCTTGCTTCCTGTTCGGCTTTGTGGTGCCCAGGCTCTCTCTCCCTTTCTACTTGCGGTGTGGCTCTATTTATCCGCTCTCCCTGTGCTTACTGAAATTAGAGACAGGTGTTAGACATAATTTAGCTCAGGTGTAAGCGCCCTTACCGCTTTCTCTCTCTCCGGAGAGATGCTTGACCACGCCCCCGCTGCCACAGCAATAAACAAAAACATGACAAAAACATGTATGTTTGTTACTTGGGGGCGATAATTTTCGCTTATTACTCAATGAAACATTAACAGAATGTGGGAAATTGCACATGGTTACTTGCAGCACAGCACTGTGATTAAAACAAGCCCCAAAACAACCTAACATGGTTCATAGATCTTGAAAAAAAAATTCACAGAGTGACTCAAGATAGCTAAAAACATTTGTTTGTGAGTGAAACGAATATGCTTGTAGTATTTTATGAGTTTATTTTTTTAGTTTTTTTTTTTTTTTACTAGTTTTTTTTATAAAATATAAAACCTAAACATTAAACCCCCACTATATCCCCTCCCCCTACTAAACTCCAACCCCCCCACCCCAACACCCCTGTGGTGAATAGAATATAGACACACACACACACACAAAAAAAAAAAAAAAACACAAAACTAAAACAACAACAAAAATGTATTTTATGAGTTGAGACATTTATAATGTTATGACTCATGACTATTTGATCCATATGATATTACCTAGTTCCATTATGATTGTTGTGTTCATATTTCATAAGTTATACATTAGAACTGTTAAATATGAGTGCTGTAACAAGCATCTGTGATTGAGACGTGCGTGAGCACATGCAAACACACACACAAACTACCACTGCACTCGCAGTCTGGCTGCTAGCATAAATATTACACCATGTATACAGAGATTAGGGTTTGCGTGTTTTGTTGTTTAATGTTCGTTACATGCAGTTTATCAACTCATTTTGGTTTAATGCATTATTACAGTGGTTAGAAGTTGGCAGCCCATAGAACTGTACATAGGAAAATGATGAAATACCAAATTTGGGGTCTCTAGCACATACTCTATAGCGCCACCACCATGTCAAAAATGCACTTTTCTTTTGTGCCTATCTTTTTAACTGTTTGTCCTAGAGACACAATTCTTTTTTTTTTTTTTTTGTCTGATTACCCTCCTCTTGATGATTCCAAAGGACCCCTTACATTAAAACTCCACCCATTACAGTGGCCGCCACCTTGGTTTATGTCATTTGTCGTTTTTTCACTTCTGCTTCTTCAAACTTTGCCTGATTTGCACACAAAATGGCTCAAAATAATCTCCGGACCGAGCTGCACTGAATGAATTATGCGTAACCCATCTTTAGGACATGCAGATTTCAACAATACCAGTTATTTCCATATCGGCCATACTGCCTCTCCACCATATTGACATTTAATAAAATTATATATATTTTAAATACATTGTCGGATTTCAAAGAAAATTGGCATCATTGACATCATGTCCTGATGATACATAAGCAGTTTAGAGATAGCGCCACCTATAGTTCAAAAGATAACCTTCACTTGTGCGCTCACTCTAACATCAGGGCTTTGCCACTCACTACACATACCAGTTGAATGGCTCAGTGTGCTAAAGCACTGGTTTATTGTTTAAAGAGTTATGGGTTTGAATCCCCACCATCACAAGTCATTCTGTAAAAAGTTCTGGTGATTTTTGTATTGTGGTTACTGGATAGTTGCTGGGCTTTCCCACAATCAAATTCTGAATTTGAACTCTGTTGAAAGTTACATACATACAATGTTGATCATGGTGATCTTACCATAGTATGTACCTTTTGGTGGCTGTTAGCCCAGTGGCTGAGTGGAGCAGTGTATAGAGCCATCAAATGAAAGGTTACTTAATGGAGGCTGGGCTTTTCCCCAGTCAAATGTTGATTTGCATCTTTGTTGAAAAGCTGAGTGAATATAAAGTTGATCATGGTAAAACCTGTGCTTGGCTGTGATTCCTCTATGCTTGGTATGTCCCTTTGTTGACAGACAATGTTGCAGCTGTGTGGTGCAGTGGATAGCACATTAAACTGTGGAACAGAAAGATGTGTGTTCAAATCTGTCTGGAGCAATGTGGTCTATGCTTGCTCTGTGAGTTTCCTGTGTTGTGCAGTGGTTGCCATTGCAGCTATATTTTCATTTATTTCTCATTCAAATCAGCATTCCTCTGTAATATAGGCATATTCTGGTTCACATCTGCCAAACCTTAACTAGCAGCAAGTCCAAATTTTAAGCTTTTAAATGACACATTTTTCAAATGAGACACTTTTAATGAATTAGCTAGCAGTTCCAGGTTAAAGCAGCAGCGTAGCTAGACCCTGACTGAAAGGGCTGAAGCCCCGGATCTTTTGTTAATAGCCCTGAATGTTTTTTTGTTTTTTTTTGTGATGAGAAAAAAAGTAAGGCTCAATGTTAATTACATCAGGGTATAAAAGCAACAAGGCAGGCTTCAATTCTGGCTTCAAATATAAATTAATTCCGATCAGTGAGCCCAACTTGCATTAATTGACAGTTCGCTCTTTTACTTTTACCTGCTGTTTGTGCTCAGGTTCATCAGACGAATCGTTACGAATGCCTTGTCTGGGAGCTTTAAATTTTCTCTCACAGGGATGCAGCTTTTCTGTATCAGAGGCACTGAGGTTTTATTATGCAAGCCTTATTTCTAAATATATAATCTATAAGCATCATTTCTAATATTCATTTGTTTTTAACAATCTACATACCAAGTAAGTTTTAATGCATGCGCCAGTTATCTTGTTCGGTTATTCGGGTTTAGTTGGGAGTGGGTACGTGGGAATAAAGAATGTTTATTGCAATGGAATTTCCTCAAACTCAAAATAGCAGCACAGTGAGCTATAAGCCTAAATAGCACAATACATAGTTCTTAAAATTCTAAAACCTCACATTAAAGTCAAACAAAAATGACTGCCTGTATATGCGCTCTGCCTGTGCTGGTTCACATTTCCATGTCATGTGCGTGGAGTTAAACTGCTGCGTTTAAATAGCCTCTTTGGGGTGCTTTTGATTTTTAAATGGTTTAAAATCAAATGCCATTGAATTTGTCAAATTATTGTACTTAAGTCTGCCACCAGAACAAAAGGGGGAAAAAGCACTCTCTTATCGTTCATAAAGTGTTGAAACTTTGCTTTGTTAAAAACAACCCGGAATCATGTTTAATAACAGTCATGAAACCCAACGCAAGTGTTTCGAGATGCGTTTATAAAAAATTAAAGTTATTAAAGTTATTTCTAACTTTACTCGGTGATCCCACGATGGCGTTTTATTGCCACGTTAAATAAAAAAAGAAAAATTACGCTTTTGATAATAAAGTCGTAAGATTTTGCAAATAAAGTACAAATTACGAGAAGTTGTAGCATTATGAGATTAAAATCATAATAGTTTGAGAATAAAGCGTAGCATTATGATATAAAATATTGTATGAGAATAAAGTAAAGATTATTAGAATAAAGTTTGAGATTATAGTCATGATATTTTGAGAATAAAGTAAATTATTAGAATTTAGTCAGCGATGTGAGAAAGTAGTATATTGAGTGAATAAAGTAGAAATATTAAAGAAAAAAATCTCAATATTAGGCTAAACAGAGCGTCATTATCACAACGATAGAACAGACGCTGAGCCAGCAGCTTTGTTAATGCAAGAGATGGATGTGGAGGACGTAGTTAAATCATATTTTAGGATAGGATTTTGCAATAAAGAAATCCTTGGTCTTTTGGGCATCAGCACAGAGTTATTAGTATCCAGACTCTGCAGTGGTAATGTAGAAATGTAATTTATCCAGGAGAAAGAACCAGACATATTCGAGCTGTCCCGCTCGGTGTTGTTATTGTGTTTTCCTCTCTAAACAATACTGTAACTGAGAGGATGTAACCACATAAAATATCTTGATATGCATACCTCATTCATGAACAGAGAGCTTGCAAAAACTACCACAAATTCAGCTCGGTTGCATAGCCAAGTTATCTAACTGTTTAGTGATGTTGCATGTAAAGACCCAAACACTCCACTTTGCTGTTGTCCACCACATCATTTTGATGTTACTTTCCTTTCGATTTATTCTCAAAATATTACGACTTTAATCTCATAATGCTTTGACTTCTTGTTATTTTTACTTTATTCTCAAAATATTATAATAAATGAAAATTGCAAATTTAAATTGTTAAATTACTTTGATTTATTATTAGTATTAATTTCTGCACAATGAACAATGAGCTGACAAGTTGTAATTCTTGCTTTGATCCTTCGCAATTTAAATTAACGTGTTTGATCCATTTATTTTGAAAAAAAAAATAGCTTTTATAAGGTTACTAATATGACTGAACTCTTCATCTAACACGAGTGGTCATGATTTTATATATACAGTATGTTTCAAAATTACTATAAATTTCTTAGTAAAACTTTTTAAATGAACATTTAACGAACATCCCAACAGTAGTGTCATAAGAGCAAATGTTTTTATGGTTAAAGCTCTATCAAGTTTTAAATAAACAAAAGATGTCCCTACCCTAAACCTAAAACTAATAGTGTCATTAAAGCAAATGTGAGCTACCTCCCTAACCTAAACCCTACACCTTAACCAAACCGATAGTGTTATTTGTAACATAGACTCAGGAGAAACAGAAGGTAGATCCATTTGCAACTTTACTAGTAAGGTCACAGAGAATATACAACAGGCAGAGGTCAATATCCAAAATATACAGCAACGTAGGCAAATCCAATAATCGTGGTCACAAAACAGACAGAGGGTCGAGGCAGGCAGCAAACAATGACAAAGAGTATTCCAGGAACAGATCAAGGTCAAAAGGCAGGCAGCAGTGAGTCAAGATGATAATAACAGGCAGTAGTTCAAACACAGACAGACTAGACTAGACTAGACTAGAAAAATGCTCAGAATTGTTAACTGGGCAAAAACAAGACTTCGCACTGAGCCCTGTGTTTGTAGTGCTTAAATAGTCCATGAAATGGGTACAGGTGCATTGTAATCAGTCCCGCTGAGGATAATGGGAATCGTAGTTCATAAGAACAGTTAATACTCGGGTGACGGCGCTCTCTAGTGGTTATCGAGGGAAGTGTTCGTTACATTATTAAGGAAAATGTATGTGAAAAACGCAGTTGCTAATGCAACCACGTAATTTCATTGTACTTCTCAGACACTTTTGGTTGACGTGTCTGCGAGTGTGCCATGCTGGACTTGTACTTTGGATTCAACATATTATCAGTTGAAATATATTCACATTTATACGTTATTTATGTCAAAGTGAATAAAAATCATTGTTGTAGTTGCACCTATAGTGTTTATTTCACCAGGAAGCTACTGTGATACGTAGAATAATTTTGCAAAAATGTTGTTAACTTGATTCTATGAGACCTGGTTGAAAAAAATAAAAACATAAAACCACTGAATCAAATCATTAATGAACTCCATAAATCAAATATGGTGACTACGTTTCTAACATCAGATGCCATTGTTTCTCATCACATCTGATCATATGGCTTCAGAAGACTAGAAATATTGTGGATGAGTTGTGATGATTACTTTTATTGTGGTGTGTTTTTTATTTTATTTTTTGTTTTATGAGCTTGACAGACCAGACTCATTATTCACTTGCATTATACTGCAAATAGAAACTGAGAAGACTTTGTAAAAATTCACCTTTTGTGTTCCACGGAAGAAAAAAGTAATCCAGGTTTGGAGCAACATTAGGGTGAGTAAATAATTATATAAATTTGCTTCTTGGGTGAACCGTACCCTTATAACTAGGAAAGCTGTATTCCTGAAGTAAATGGAAAAATTTAACTTTATACTAGATACTGCAACTTAAAAGTTTAGATCAATTGGTCTTTGTAGTTCTAACAATTGCTGTATACTGTATAGAAACTGGGATTGTGGAAATCTGACTGCAGGATTTTATGATTTTGTATCCAACTTTTTTTTTTTATCCTTTAAAGCTGTGTTTCTCAATCCTGTTCCTGAAGGCACACTTTAAAATAGGAAATATAGCACCCTACTAATGAGCTGGTGAGTTGAGTTAGGTGTGCAAGAAACATCCAAAACATGAAGCGTTCAAGGGGCAGCAGGAGCAGGACTGAGAAACACTGCTTTAAAGTAAACATGAAATAGTGCTTTCCTGTAGTTAAGTGTCACTTCAAAGGAAGTTAAGTTTATACCTCAGCTCTGCTACTCTGTTTATGACTTGTTTCAAGCCACTTAGATATGTGCATATATTCTACAAGCACCAAAAACATCACTGTCCATATGCTCAAAAACTGGGTGCAGTTTTTACAGGTTGCGCTTTACTTTGAGAAACCTGCACATCTCTGTAATCTATCTCAGTAAACAGTGCTTGGGTTTCGCAGGTTCCACACTGCATTTTGATTACACTGTGGTGACAGGGAGCACCTGTGGACGAGTGGCAGAGATAAGAGCTTGTCAGAAGTGGTGAAGCCGCAGGACTCACCCCAGCATACCAATGCTCCAGGACAAATAACTTCTCAAGGTCTCCAAGCGACAAGCTCCCAGCAACTGTAATTAGCTCAGAAAATGCTGATCATTGATTCCAAAAAACAGTGCTGAATATCCATGGGAAGAGTAGACCTATATTGACTCTGGTTATCCCTGTGGAAATTTAAATAGAGATGAGGTTATAATAACATGGCTGTCTGCCCACTCTCTTAAAGGCTAAAACTTGAAAAGTCTCTTAAAGAGAGGTTGAGACCGATTTTGAATTTGTCGGGTAAATTAAAGTTTTAAGAAGTGTTACTTGGAGAAAGTAGTCTCTGTATTTTCTCAGGAAGATAGAGCTATATCAGGCATTCATTGTAAGCTATGAAATATCAATATTTTGTGTATTTTTGAATGTATTTGATAGGACATCAACTGAATTCCGACTGCTGATCTGGGATAATGCTGCTCGTAACAGCTGAGCTAGGATCAGTTTCTCCACCTAAGATCCAAACCTTATAGGTGCTGTAAGCGATTTTAGCCATTCTACTTCCATGAGACTGAGCCGTCGGATTAGCCACACCTCCTCTTTCCAAAACTCTCCACTCCCAAGATACCAAATTAGCTTTTGTTGAGACAGAAATGGTTGTTTAAATCAACTGCAGCAAAATAGCACCCTCAAATGATAACTGTTATGAACAACATGGCTTAAAAATGGCAGTAAGTCTCAATAATTTGCTGCAACTACAACACTATGAGAACGTGCAATATGATTGACAAGTTGAAAGTGTCATTGGACTTTTTTGTTTGCTGTTTACAGAGTCTAGAAATGTCACAGAGACAGGTGAGATATCTTAAAACACTTATTTCAGTAATCTCTCTCAGGGAGTAGGAAATGTTTTTGCATACCTTTCCATTCTTATGAAATCTGTTTTATTTTTTCCCCAGATTATGTTTTTCTAATTTTATTTTCTCTGAATTCCATGTTTCATGTGATTTTTTTTTTGTAAAGTCTGATTAAATGTCATCATCAAAAACACTGTCTAATCAATGAATTCATAGAACTTCAGATTAAAACTGAACAATTACATTTCAACATAACATTGCATTATTTTTATCTAGTGAAGTGCTTGCAGATTTAAATTTACATTTATTCATTTAGCAGACGTTTTTATCCAAAGAAAAACCGAATTAAGCAATTTTAGTTTGTATTGTTTTGATGTCAGTTTCTCCACCCGAATAAGCAGTTCACTATATAGCTTAATGTGCTTATTAATCCACTAAAGGCTGCAATTTCATTATATAAATATGTAGTTTGCATGTGCTGTGTGCTTCACAGTGAATAATTGCTCTGCTCTTGTCATCTACACACACAAAGAGAGTACGTGATGCTTATGAGGTGTTATCAGTGTATGAGTGTACAGCTTCATACATTCATGTTGAAGCATACACCACATGCAGACTGTACATTTATTTATTTAAATCTCAGCCTTTCGTGGTTTAATCATTATACTAAGGCATGTCAAGATTTTACTTTATGAATGCACAATTCTTTACATTAATTTTATACCAAATATGTCAAATTCTGTAACATTCTGCGTTTTACAGCACGTGCACATGATCTAAACCTAACCCTAATCTTAACCCTAAACATAATGTGAAAATCTGAATGTTATACCAGGGCTCCGTTCTTTGCACGTGGATAACTCACTTATCTAGATTTAATTGTTTGACGATTTTACCCAATCCTGGATTGCTCCATTCTTTGAAGATTATCTCTGAGCTGCAGCCAAAGCAACAGGTCCGTAAACACAAACCTTATTTAGAATATTTAACGTTAACAGAATTAAAAATTATACATTAATATTAGGGCTGTGAATGGATTACAAGTTTTACATTAATTAATCGAACAGTTTTTTGTGAATAATCATGATTAATCATGGCATATGGTACAATAAATCAAACATTATATATATAATAATAAAAAGATTTAATTTATACTTTGTCTCAAAGAAGAATCATAATTTATTACAAATATTTAAATATGTACATGTTAAAATGTTCAGTTAAATTAGACACATTTTTACAGGTATAAATCTTTGATACAATTAGGCTATACAAGCCATAAAATCTGTGGACAAGCTGTAATTAAAAGTTAGGCAAAATCTTCTGACATTTTCCAGTAGACTTTAATAATAGGATCAAATGGGCAGGTTCAAATCAGATCAAGCTTTACTGGAAAGATAAACTTAAGTATACATTGCCAATGCATTATTAGACACTAAACATACAAATACAAACCAAATTTAATCCTTAAATTTAATTAGCTTAAGTTTAAATCTCAAAGTTATTGTTTTCTCTTGCTGCCGTTCAGTCTCCATCACGCACACGCTGGGTCTCTCTCGCATGGTTTTGCTTCTGACACTGGTTCAGATGACAGTGAGTGAGAGAGTGTTTTTCGGCAGTGCAAAGAGATACAGTATGACAGCTTGTCCATATCTCTCCCACACATGGCTCACCGCATGCGGGTGAAGTCTCTATTCTCCATCCAATAAATCTGCTCCCATTTTTATTATGCCCAGGGCACACGTTGTGCGTAAAGAATAAGCATAATGACACAATCAGTTTCTGTGCTATGATGTGCAGTTAAGTCAAGCATGTACTGCCTGGAAATGTATATATGCCAATTTTAGCCACAGGAAGTGTGGGAAAACACTAATGAAGTTTTAGTGAAGTTACAGAATTAGTTGCGTTAATTTCTTTTACGTGTAACATGCTGTTGCTGCTGCGGTGTAGCTCGAGTTTGTGTTTGTAGCCTGCTTAGCACTGTTTATTCTTCTATTTTCTGCTTAACATTGTTATTTTTTCTGTTTTATTAAAGATCTTTATTCTTTAATCTCTGCCTTTTACCACGTGCATCCTTTTACGCTTTTCTACTTTATCGTGATTCTACTGCAGGAATCCGTTTTATCCCCTACGTTTTACATGGATTATTGCATCGATTTAAAACCCCCGCTACTCAGGAACCACCACAGCACACACATGCATGAGAGATTCACATCGATCTCAAAACCCCACTGCTCAGGAACCACCACAACAATAACAAACAAACAAAAGCGATCGTCTGTGTTCTGCGACTGCTGTCGGGGCCATGAATAACATATAACGTGCAAGTGCAGCTGGTGGAGTTTCTGGTGCCCCCCTAGGGAGTTGGTGCCATGCGCAGACTGCGTAAAATGCGTATAGGCAGCGTCAGTACTGACTGTGTCTGTTCTCCAAACTTACAAACAAAAAACCCTCATTAAGTCATTTACTTAACAGGATGGATATATTAGTTTAAATGAGTCTTCTCCCTCAGGTTATTGTTATAAATATGAGCCTCACCTGAAGGGTGGAGGAGGATGTGTTGCTATGATTAACAGCGCTGTTCTTGATGTTACTCAGGGGTCAGGATACAAGTTTAATTCTTTTTAAGTGATAGTGCTTAATGTAACATCACCTGATATAAATAAAAAAAAATTCTATCCTCTTTTGCTTTTTCTATAATATATAGACCATCTGGGCCATATACTGATTTCCTTAGTGAATTTACTGATTTTCTATCAGATCTAGTAGCTACTGTAGATGGAGCTTTAATTGTTGGCGACTTCAAAATTCCTATAGATTATGAAAATGATGCACTGGGATAAGCATTTATCGATGTTCTCAACTCTGTTGGGGTCAGACAAAATGTGACAGGACCAACCCATTGCCACAATCATACGTCATACGGAGTTGATGTTGATAATACAGCAATTCTGCCACAGAGCGATCTGCCACATCTCATATCATTACCTCCTCTCTTGTATAGTGTGCTTAGCTAATGTCACCCAATCTGTGCACTAGCACTCTAGATCAGTAGCTTCACTAATAATCTTTCAGATTTGTCTCAAATACTCAATAAACTAAAACATTCAGAAGATGTAATCACAGACAATATAGATAAGAGTCTTCTCTAGCACTCTAGATAGTGTCGCCCCCCTTCGATTAAATAAAGTTAAAGAGAAAAGCCCTGCACCGTGGTACAATGATCAAACTCATGTTTTTAATAGAGCAGCTCGAAAAATGGAGCGCAAGTGGATGAGTACAAAATTAGATGTGTTTCACGGTACATGGCAGGATAGTGTCTCTAGCTACAGACAGGCCCCAAAAGCTGCAAAGTATGCATATTTTAGCAAACTCATAGAAACAAAGACAAGGAACAAAGCTTCGACTGGACCAGGTATTCCATCGTAGCACAGTAGTAATATCTTTATAAATTTCTTTACTGATAAAATTTAAATCATCAGAAACAAAACTGCAATTATGAAACCGTCTACCACAGCACCTCAGAAGACAGTGTCTCAGATTATTCACTATGAGCAACAGTCCTTTGCTGTAATAGGGCAGGAAGAGCTAACAAAACTTATTAAAACATCAAAAGCAACAACATGTAGACCCAATACCTACTAAGCTTCTGAAAGAGAGGTTTCCTGTAATCTCAAAACCTCTTCTTAACATTACTAACTCCTCTATATCTTTAGGGCATGTCCCAAGAAACATTAAGCTAGCAGTTAACAAACCCTTCAACCCCTCAAAAAACCACAATTCCCTATCTGTCACTCACTCGACGTTGTGTCGATGTAGTGACACTAGTGGTCACTCTTGGGTGCCCGAGACACCTTTGGTCTTTGATAAAAGGCCAATGAAAATTGGTGAGTGGTATTTGCATGCCACTCCCCCGGACATACGGGTATAAAAGGAGCTGGTATGCAACCACTCACTCAGATTTTCTCTTCGGAGCCAAATGGTCATGCTCACTGAGCTGAATTCTCACGACTGTCATTCACCTCTGCTGGATCTGACGGCATATTTCAGCGGCTTCTCCCTCCTCTGCACTGGTGCACTGCAGAAAACGCCCCTGGGCGCTTCGGCAGAAAAAAGAGAGTATATTTACCTGAAAGAGTATATTTCTCTAAAAGAGCGGCACACACGGAATGTCTTTTTAAAGACGCGTCTTTTTAAAGATGCCTTTCCGATTGTGTGTTATTCCTGGTTGCGGTCATTACCTCTCAACTTCAGATGGTTCGGGGACGATTGCCCTTTCACAGGCTGATGCAGAGATGACGGACATGCTTTCCCGGGCGGCCACGAGCGTCGGGCTAGAGTGGAACTCTCCACTCACCCCTGAACCCTCGCGGCTCGATGATTGGTTCCTGGGCAGCCACGCCCCGCTCCGCTCCAGTGCCTTTCTTCCCGGAAGTGCACGAGGAGCTGACAAAATCATGGGAGGTACCTTTTATTGCCCGGTCCCGATTTCTCAGTTCGGCCAGGGGCTATACGGCAATTCCCCCGGTGGATAAAGCACTCGTGGTGCACCTATGCCCGCAGAGCGCCACCACCTGCCGTGGACGCCCAAAGCTTCCGTCCAAGCCCTGTAGGTTCACATCGTCCCTGACGGCCAGGGCTGCTGGACAAGCTGCCTCTGCCCTGCACACCATGGCTCTCCTGCAGTTCTACCAAGCCAAGGCTCTAAAAGAACTGCATGAGGGTAGTTCTGCCCCAGATCTGATGCAGGAACTGCACTCGGTGACCGACCTTGCTCTCCGAGCGACGAAGGTCATGGTGCGGTCTCTCGGGCAGACGATGTCCACATTAGTGGTCCAGGAGCACCACCTTTGGCTCAACCTGGTCGAGATGGGTGAGGCCGACAAGACGCGGTTCCTTGCTGCCCCCATCTCCCAGACTGGCCTATTCGGCGACACCATTGAGGACTTTGCCCAGCAGTTCTCGATGGTGAAGCAGCAGATGGAGGCTATCCGGCATATCCTGCCCTGGCGCGGCTCAAGATCCCGCACCCCGTCTGCTCGTCACCAAGGGCGTCCCCCTGCGGTGACTGCACCGGCTCCGCCGCAGCCCGCCCCTCCGGCCTGGCCCCAGCGTGGAGCCCACCGCAGGAAGCAGATGCCACCCATCTCATGGCCAGCCGCCAAGAACCCACGAAGGTCGTCAAAGCGCCCCTGAGACGGGTGACCTAGGGTCGACGGAACCCACTGCACTGGAGCCGGTAGTAAGACCACTCCATCCCCCGGTGGAGGGCCGGGTGGAGAATCTTTTGTTGCCTTTTCATTTGATTTCGCTGCATACCCAAGTGGCTGCGGTACCCAACAGTTCAGCAAAAGAGCGGTTTCCTCCTTCCCTGGGTCACATACCCGGTGTGTCATCACGACCACCGTCCACCTTTTTTCCCTTGCAGGATTGGCACTCCAGCGGAGGTCTCCCCACCCCTGTGCGCCCAGCTGTGGCACACATCCGCCCCCGATGTGACAGTCTCCACGGGTTGCGAGGACAGGCCTCTTCCTCCCCCATCCCAGGCTGTTCCAGGGGTAGTCACAAGGAGCCAGGTAAATGCTTCGATGTCCCTAGACTCAGCATGGCCACAACATAGTGTGGCACCTCGAGCTTCACCCTGCCGCGAGGCCCCACCTGCCGGTACGTCCGACGACATTGTCCCTTTGGTCCCCCTCGAATGGAACTTTGATGCGTGGCTTGAGCTTTCCAATCCGTTGCGATGGCTGGACCGGACCGTCCGACTCGGCTACGCGATTCAGTTTGCCAGGCGTCCGCCCAGGTTCAACGGTATCCACTTCACCTTGGTGAAGGACGAAAATGCTGCTACCTTGCACGTGGAGATCACCAACCTCCTACGGAAGGGTGAGACAGATCCTGTCCCTCCGGCCAAGATGAAGAAGGGGTTTTACAGCCCCTACTTCATCGTACCGGAAAAAGTCGGTGGGTTGCGGCCAATCTTGGACCTGTGAGTACTGAACCGGGCTTTACACAGACTCCCGTTCAAGATTCTGACACAAAAACGCATTCTGGCGAGCGTCCGGCATCAAGATTGGTTCGTGGCGGTAGACCTGAAGGATGTGTACATTCACATCTCGATTCTACCTCGATACAGACCCTTCCTGCGGTTTGCATTCGAGGGTCAGGCGTATCAGTACAAGGTCCTCCCTTTCGGCCTGTCCTTGTCCCCTCGCATCTTCACGAAGGTCGCAGAGGCAGCTCTTGCCCCGTTAAGGGAAGTGGGCATTTGCATACTCAACTATCTCGACGATTGGCTAATCCTAGCTTCAGAGCATCTCTTTTCTCGGTTTGGAGTTGGACTCAGTCTCGTTGACAGTGTGCCTCATGAACGAGCACGCACAGTCGGTGCTGACCTGTTTGAAGGCGTTCAAACAGAAAACAGCAATTCCACTGAAACTCTTTCAGAGGCTCCTGGGGCATATGGCATCCTCAGTGGTGGCCACCCTGGTCGGGTTGATGCTTATGAGACCGCTTCAGCACTGGCTTCAGACTCGAGTCCCGAGATGGGCATGGCGCCGCGGGACACATTGCGTGTCCATAACACCGATCTGTCACCATCTCTTCAGCCCTTGGACTGACCTCTTGTTTCTACGGTCAGGTGTTCCCCTAGAGCAGGTCTCCAGGCGCATCATGGTCATGACAGATGCCTCCAAAATGGGCTGGGGTGCTGTTTGCAACAGGCACGCAGCCGCCGGCTTATGGACGGGCCCGCGGCTGCATTGGCACATCAGCTTCCTCGAGTTGCTGGCAATTCTGCTCACCCTGCGGAGGTTCCAGCCATTGATCCAGGGCAAGCACGTGTTAGTTCGGACAGACAACACAGCAACGGTAGCATATATCAACCACCAAGGCAGTCTGCGCTCTCGTTGTATGTCAGAACTTGCCCGCCGTCTCCTCCTCTGGAGTCTGCAGCACTTCAAGTCGCTGCAAGCCACTCACATCCCGGGCGACCTCAACACTGCAGTGGACGCGCTGTCATGGCAGGTTACCCTCAGGGGAGAGCGGAGACTCCACCCTCAGGTGGTCCAGCTGATTTGGAGTCAATTCGGACAGGCACAGGTAGACCTGTTCGCCTCCCAAGAATCCTCCCACTGCCCTCTCTGGTATGCCCTGACCGAGGCACCTCTCGGCATAGACGCGCTGGCACACAGCCTGCGCAAATATGCGTTTCCCCCAGTGAGCCTACTTTCACAGACTCTGTGCAAAGTCAGGGAGGACGAGAAGCAGGTCGTCATGGTAGCACCCTACTGACCCACCCAGACGTGGTTCTTGGACCTCATGCTCCTCGCAACAGCCCCCCCGGCAAATTCCCCTAAGGAAGGACCTTCTTTCTCAGGGACGGTGCACCATCTGGCACCCGTGACCAGACCTCTGGAATCTCCATGTCTGGCCCCTGGATGGGATGCGGTGGTAGACATGATCACTCAGGCTAGGGCCCCCTCTACGAGGTGCCTGTATGCCTTTAAGTGGTGTCTGTTCACTAAGTGGTGTTCTTCCAGACAGGAAGACCCCCAGAGATGCGCAGTTGGATCAGTGCTTTCCTTCCTGCAGGAGAGGTTGGAAGGGCGGCTGTACTTCCACCTTGAAGGTGTACATTGCTGTTATAGCAGCACACAACAACACAGTGGACAGTAAGTCCTTAGGGAAGCACGACCTGATCATCAGGTTCCTGAGAGGCGCCAGGAGGCTGAACCCCTCCAGACCACGCCTCGTTCCCTAATGGGATCTCTCTGTAGTTCTTCAGGGTCTACAGAGAGCCCCTTTTGAGCCTTTGCAGTCAGCTGAGCTTAAGGCACTCTCCTTTAAGACTTCCCTCCTGACTGTGCTCACTTCCATCAAGAGGGTAGGAGACCTGCAAGCATTCTCCGTTAGCGAAACATGCCTTGAGTTCGGTCCGGGCTACTCTCATGTGATCTTGAGACCCCAACCGGGCTATGTGCCCAAGGTTCCCACGACCCCTTTTAGGGACCAGGTGGTGAACCTGCGAGCGCTGCCCCAGGAGGAGGCAGACCCAGTGCTGTCGTTGCTGTGTCCGGTGCACGCTTTACGCATTTATTTGAATTGCACGCAGAGCTTTATGATCTCTGAGCAGCTCTTGTCTGCTTTGGTGCACAGCGGAAAGGAAGCGCTGTCTCCAAGTAGAGGATTGCCCACTGGCTCATTGACGCCATAGCTATGACATATCACGCCCAGGACGTGCCGACCCGGTAGGGCTACGAGCCCATTCTACCAGGGGTGAAGCAGCCTCCTGGGCCCTGGCCAGGGGTGCCTCTCTCACAGACATTTGCAGAGCAGCGGGCTGGGCAACACCCAACACCTTTGCAAGGTTCTACAACCTCCGGGTGGAACTGGTTTCTTCCCAGGTAGTGGCACGCAATACAAGCGGATAAGCCCGGGATAGCCGGCCAGGTGTATCACTTGCACATAGCGCCTTTCACCTCCTCTGAGCTGAAGATGTGTGCCTTTAATTCCCGGTAGTGTTCACAAACTATGTTCCCTGGTTGACTTCCTCCGAGCCCTGTGGCAGTCCAGTTTTCGGAGAGACTCACTGCCGGCCCAGTACACGTGCTAACTAAGAGCCCTGTTCTGGGGTAGGTGCTCCGCATGTGGCGGTTCCCTGTAAGGTAACCCCATACGATGTATATCTTCCGCTAATTCATTTCCCTGTTGGCAAACTGCGTCTTCCTTGGGCAGAGCCCCCTCTGCCACAGTCTCCATGTTTGTAGTAACTCCTCCCCCGTTGGGTAGGATCTACCTTGAGACTTCTCCACATGGTCAGCAAGACCATGTGACGTATTTTCCACTTAAATATCCCCCCTTCTTTGGGCTAGGTGTGGTCTCCGCGGTTTCCTCCCCTTGAGAGGGACATCCCTCGACTAGACCTGGCGGCCCAGTCGGATAATCCCCCTTGTTTTTTAGGGAGTGGAAAAAAAGAAGGGGAAAAGAGGCCACGACTGGGTTAGCCTGTCTCTATCTTTTGGGTAGTCGACTTGTCCCCAAAGGGCCATTTGACACTCATAACTATGTTGGGGGAGGTTACGTGTTGGCCTGGTGCGCTGGCTACGAGGCACACAGTTGTCTTCCCGTCACACACCGCCAGTTCACGTAACACAGTTCAACCAGTTGCAGTGTTTTGTATAGGGACCCCTAGTGTCACTACATCAACACAATGTTGAGTGAGTGACAGATAGGGAACATCCTGGTTACTTGTGTAACCTCCATTCACTGATGGAGGGAACGAGACGTTGTGTCCCTCCTGCCACAATGCTGAACTACCCGCTGAAATGGCCGGACCTTGTCTCGGCTCCTCAGCATAAAACCTGAATGAGTGGTTGCATACCAGCTCCTTTTATACCCATATGTCTGGGGGAGTGGCATGCAAATACCACTCACCAATTTTCATTGGCCTTTTATCAAAGACCAGAGGTGTCTCGGGCTCCCAAGGGTGACCCCTAGTGTCACTACATCAACACAACGTCTCGTTCCCTCCATCAGGTAATGGAGGTTACGCAAGTAACCAGGACGCTTGATCCTGGAGAGTTGGCTAATTAAAAATTGATCTGAAATATCCCATTTATGTTGAAAATGCAAGAAAAGGTAGTGTCTTCCCAACTATTTTAATTTTTACAGAGAAATGGTATATGTGATAAATTTCAGTCAGGATTTAGGCCCCATCATAGTACAGAGACTGCACTTATTGGAGTTACAAATGACTTGCTCTTAGCATTTGACCACAGCTGCATCACTCTTCTAGTGCTTTAAGATCTTAGTGCTGCCTTTGACATGATAGATCACAACATTCTCTTGGATAGGCTTGATAATTAGGTTGGAATTGGTGGACAGGCATTAGCTTGGTCTAGGACCTATTTATCTGACCGCCACTTTGTCTGTGTAAACAAGGAATTGTCAGATCATGGTAAAGTTAAGTATGGAGTGCCAGAAGGATCTGCTTTTCTCCTTATATATTCTTCCCTGTGAGACATTATCAGGAACCGTGGAATTAGTGCCCAAGTTTATATTTCTTCGAAACCCAACTAAATTTCCCAATTTTCCAAGTTTGCAGAATGGATCAATGATATAAAAAATTGAATGGCTAGAAATTTCCTTCTACTCAGTTCTGACAAAACAGAGGTACTTATTATTGGACCAAAAACAAGCCGTTAAAATATTGTTTGACTCTTGATGGATGTACTGTTACAGCGTCTTCTACAACTTGGGTGTTATATTTGATAACAATCTGTCCTGAAAATCACATTTTCAGTGTTTGTAGAACAGCATTCTTCCCCCTCTAAGTTATGACAGGTGTTCTCTGTTTCTGATACCGAGAAAATAAATTCATGTGTTCATGACCTCAAGACTAGAATATTGTAATCAGGGTTCGTATAAGGTGCTTGAAGTACTTGAATTTGGCTTTTTCAAATTTAAGTCCTGGAAAACCCTTGAAAATAGCTATTTTTACCAAGAGGTGCTTATATCATTTAATAATTTAAATGTATTTAGTTATTTTCTGAAAAACACGATGACAGACCACAATGTAGACCACTGCTGAAGCGAGCAGCACATAGACGGAGCTGTCATGTGGCACCTGTTACTTTTGGCAGCGCTGTTCAGAACAGGGAATTTATATATTTATATATATATAATTTTATAGCCTAACCTTTAATGATACAGTATGAAATGGCTTGTTTTGCAAATTATATTAGAAAATATATTTGAAATTGTTAATTGCATGAAAAAACAATCCTTGTTCCCTTCATCTGGTTCACCACTTCTATGACATGTAAATTTATTTGTGTATTTATTTTGTACTTATTTTTAATAAAACCATTAGTGCAAGGCCAAACAAGTGTGCAAAAAAGCAAAACAAAATTATTTTAAATAATTTTAATAATTTAAAAAGAATGTTTGTCCCTTGATTTCATGTTATTGGTTTTATCAATGTTAAAACCTTTTCTATTTTTATGTTTTAAAAAAAATTTTAAATACAAAAAGTTGTGGAAAATAATTGTTAAGGTTTAAGTTCAGAGGCTGCTTAAATATGCATATAGTGATTTTTCCCAATATGTTAAAAAGTTATTCACATTTTAACTAATATTTTCACACAAAAATATTTGGTGTTGTACCTCACTGAACCCTCAAAATGTGGTGTTGTAACCCATTTAACCATTGTTAGTGTTAACTTAGTGTTAACTTGCTTCATTCGTGAAACAAAATTAAATAATAAAAGAAAGAACAACAGCCAAGTTGTCATTTATGAATAAAAATTTATGTCAATATGTTACAAAATGTTTACCCTCAGCGTTTATAGGCAAAAACTGAACTTAATGGAAAATTTCAATATTTTGTAAGTTGGGAATTTTTGAGAATGACCCATTTTCAGTGTCAGTCAGTTCCTTACATAAATCTTTTGTGTGACTTTAGAAAACATGGAACACAGCACATGAGTCATATGGACTACTGTTTATGGACCCAGTTATTCACTTTTGTTGGAAAGCAAATTGCGTTTTAAGGGAGCACACTACAATTGCACATCAATTTCATCATGAATGAACCAAGAATTGTTACTGTGAGAATATGAAGTTAAAGATGCTCATTGTTGTACTTGTAATAAGTTAAATTGTGTTTTATAAAAATAAATTAACTGAATGGTTAAAATATTTTTATTTAAAATTAACAAAAAATAATTTGTTTTAATGACATATCGAGCATAGTCCTTGAAAACAAATAAAAATGTGCTTGAAAAGTCCTTGAAAGTCCTTGAATTTAACTTTGAAGCATCTGTACGAACCCTGTGTAATTGACTACTGGGAGGATGTCTTGCAGGTTCAATAAATTAACTTCAATTGGTTCAAAATGCAGCAGTTAGAGTGCTTATTAGAACCAAGAAATATAATCACATCAGCCTAATTTTATCATCGCTACATTGGCTACCTATTAATTTTTGTATTACTTACAAAATTCTGTTCATTACTTATAAAGCTTTAAATGGTCAAGCTCCATAGTATACAAGATGCTCTCTGTTTCTGATGCGAATTCAGTATATAAGCAGCCTTCTATCAAGCTATAATCCATCACGTTCAAAATGATCACAAAATTCTAGTCTGTTAATAATACCTAGAATATCAAAACCCACAAAAGGAGGTAGATGCTTTTCTTATTTGGCTCCTAAACTATGGAATAGTCTTCCTAGCATTGTTCAGGACTCAGACATACTCTCTCAGTTTAAGTCTAGACTAAAGACTTATCTCTTCAGCCAGGCATACACCTCATTTATCCCTCAGCTCATAGTTATGCTGCATTAGTCAGGTTCGCCGGAACCAGAAACACTTATCATATTCTATAACTCTGCATTAAAGTGAATGACATCTATGCTAACATTATTCTATTTGTTTCCCTGTCTCAACCGCGGAATACATATCCTGAGGTTACCAGAGCCTGCCAGATCCAGCTGCGGTCCTGCCTATTGTCCAACTCTCACTGCTAATGAAGTGTCGCTAATGATGACTAACTGCAGGCTGTGCCAGCCAGACAGCACTTCATTCTAATGCGATGGACTTCACAGAGGATGAACTGCAGCCAACTTCAATCATAAAACATGGGATACTTCACTGGCCACTGCCTGAACCTTGGACTTAGTATGGTCTTCATCGGAAATTAACTTCCACAAGCTTCCAGCCGGACTGCGATGCCCCTCACTGACCTCTGCCTGCATCATCTTCAGAATCAGAATGAGATTTATTGTCCAAGTATGCTTACACATACAAGTAATTTGTAGCAGTCCAAAATGTCCTTTGTAGTCTTCTGATGTCTGATTTGGTAGCCGAACCTAACCAGACAGTTACTGAATTGTAGAGGACAGACTCAATGACTGCTGAGTAGAACTGGATCAGCAGCGTCTGTGGCAGGTTGTAGGATGTAGGTCAAAGGATGTTGTTGGTTAAAATTGTGGGTAACAGTTTACATTAAGGTACGTGAACAATGAAATAGCTAACATAAAATTACAATGAACATTTATTTTACAGCATGTTGGTAATGTTCATTTATATGTATACTAATACATTTTTAACATTTCAAGTTGTTTACATTAACATTAGACAATATATTATGAATGAATAGTAATTAACAATGAACAATAGTATATTTAAATGAAACCTTAACCTAGATTAATACTGTGAAAATTGTTAGTTCATTATACCGAATGCATAATCTGTTTTCGAAAGTGTTACCAAAATTGACTAAAGTTGCATGTGTAATCAAAAATTGCAACTTTATAGAATGTGTTGGTTGTTGTCCAGCAGATGATTTTTATGACATTATTAACCAATGCAAACTGCATGTCTAACTTAAAATCGTATCTTACCGAATCTGTATCCAAGCCTAGCATTATTATATTCATTTTCACATTAACGTATGAGCTACTGTTGATTCTGATATTTATTTCTATCGTTAATGTTTCTCACCTTCATAGTCATTGATGTAACTGCATACATACTGTAACATGTTGAAATGTTGTTTATTGTTATATTCTAACTGTTAAGAGAAATGTGTTGTGTTATGCTTTTGACTGGGTCGTAATGTCTTGACTTGAGAGCTGTTCTTGAATGTTTCATGTACAGTATGTGTGTAGAGATCAGTGTTGGTTAAGTTACTTAAAAATAGTAATCCACTATTACTAGTAATAACATTACTAATTACTTTACTTTTAAGTTACATTCTAAAACAATTTTCCGCTCAACAAATTCAAAATAATGTCTATATTTCTTTGTTTATTGTTACACACAAGTCATACACTTAGCACCTCACATTTCTCCTTTACAATGACTCATTGCATGGCCATAATTCATGTATTCTACATAACTGATTTATTACAAATAAGCATAACCCTATAATGTACTTAAAAGTAATTAAATTAATTGAAAGTCAGTAACTGTAATCTGATTGCAAGAATTTAAAATGTAATGCATTGCACTATTTTTTGAATAAAAAAGTAGTTAAATTACACTAACTAATTACCAACTCTGGTAAGGTATACCCCGCCAATAGTATGCAAGGGGGAGACTGTGGGCAGATGTGTTTCAGTTGTGGTTCTCCAAATAGTTACAGAGTGTACAGCGAAGCTGTGGCTGACAACAGCCTTAAATATACACACTGTCTATGAGATCGGCCTCATGTGTCTTCATTGCAACACTACAATACATTTTAAATCCCTTTTCTGTAAACACCTCATATAAAATGCTATCTCCAGCAGTCTGAGGACTGGCGGCTGGCGAAACCGGAAGTGGCTATGAAATGTATATACACACAAAATGACACATTTCTTAAATTTATTTTTTATTAATAGCCACTGTTTGGTAAATTACCTTCAAAAAGTAATCTGCTACTGATTACTAATTACTTTTGATAAATTGTAATTAGATTACTTTATTAATTACTTAATCTGGAAAGTAATTAGATTGCTAATTACTTTGAAGTTACTTTCTAAAACCAATCAAACCTGTGAAAAATAAACAAATGTGACACTAATAGCTCTTTTAGTACTTTAATATTGACTGAAATATTAACCAAATTACAGCAATATGACAAAGACAGCAACTTGACTAAAGAGATCAAATGCATTTCTAAAAATGCAACTTAACTTTCTTATCTCAAATATGCTGTTGTAGTATCTGTGTGTGTGTGTGTGTGTGTGTGTGTCTGCTATCTACAACCTTCTTAGCTGTGTGTGGCATGTATGTGTACAGTAAGCTTGTTTACCTGTGTTTGTGTTGATAAGACTACTAATGAAAGTAATGAAAAGAATACTAATGAACTGAAAACATTTCAGAAACCACATTTGCAAACAGCTTTGATTGTAAAACCATTGTGTATTTGAATGCTTTTTGTTTCTTTTCGGTGTGCATGTACAGGCTTGCTTGTGTGTTGCATCATGCATGTCTGTGTGCATGTCTGTTTGTGTGTGTACATGTGCAACATGTGTGTTTACCCAACTTTACAGCGAGTGGAATTATCTCCCTGCTTGTGCTCCGACAAGTTTGCTTAGTGACGTCTTTTTCAAGACACCGTTCTGCAAATGTTTCCACCTTGTGAGCGATATATCCCTCTGTCAGACGGGAACAAGCACTGTTCCCTGTCTGTCTCTCACTTGATGTCGTTGTAGTGACACTAGGGGTTCGATTTTGAGAGCCCCAATCACCTTTGCTTAAAATAGAAAAGGCCAGTGAGAATTGGCGAGTGGAATTTGCATGCCACTCTCCACCCCGGACATACGCCACTCATTCAGATTTTTTCTTCGGAGCCGAATGCATGTATTGTGTTCGTCCTATCACATACGCTTACGCTGCTGGATTTACGCCGCATATCAGCGGTCACCCTTGCATGGTCGAGTGTTGTGCTTCCCCTGGGCGCTTCGGTGGCCGAGTCTACAGGCGCTAAAAGAGTATATATCTAAAAGAGTATATTTTATACTAAAAGAGCTTGCACATACCATTGCCGTCTTTTTAAATATGGCCTTTCGGCTTTGTGCTACTGGATGTGGCCATTATCTCTCCCCTCCGGATAGCCATGAAATCTGTCACGAGTGCTTGGGGCGCCAGCACGCTGAGGCAGCTTTCGTGGAGCAGTTATGTTCTCATTGTGAGAACATTCCCATGAGAACGTTGCGGCCGGGTCAGTGAGTGCTGTGGGCGATCTGGATGTGGACGTGGAAGCGTTTCTGCCGGCTCGGCCCCCGCGGACCTCCCATTCCCCAGCATGCTCGTTCTACCCGGAAGAGCTGTCGAGCGATGCAGGCGGTCCGCTTCATCTGTACAGGCTGTAATACAATAAAGAGGAATGCATATTTTATAAACTATACCCCTCAAACCTAAACCTAATCATCTGTGGAGTAAAAATGTAATGTTAGAGAGAAACCGCAACCTCCAAATTGCAAACGCGATTACTTCCCGAGCCTCCCACGCTGCTGATGCAACATGCCACATGGGAACAGGGCTGCGTTAACCCAATAGGCAACATGGGCTGCAGCCGGGTACAAGACATCAAACAAGAATTTTAATATGAATTGTGTAATTTCGGTACCACCGGTGCCTCCAAACTCTGTAAAAATATTTATTATTTTTAAACACTTTTTCTGAAAACACTTGCCACACTCAGTCTGCTATTTTTTGCACAAACTATCCACTAAATAGCTTATTGTAGGTAGTTCTGCCCCAAAATCACGCAACTGGTTGAGCCAGAAGTTGACATGTCACTCATACAAAGGGAACAAAGTTTTGAAAGCGCTACAGAGCCAGTGTTTAAATTATTTGGGGGTAATCAACTACAAAAGGCTTAAAGGTGCATTCAATTGCCTAACGTTTGTCTTTGTGTCATCTTGAACATACACTGACACCTAGTAGCTTGGATGTAGCATAATTTAAAATCAATACTTTCCAGTTTCAGAAGCCATTGTAGAAATTTAGTTTTCACAGTCATGAAAACTGTGCCATGATTACTTTAATCAGTGAGTGAAAGTGTCAAATAACAGGACAGTTACCGAGATTAAGTGAGTAGTATTCGACTGGTCATGTGATTCTAACATGGCAGCCCTCATGTGCGGACCCTCTCCATGTAGAATAAAACAGCTTTTATAACGTTACTGTTATGATTTGGGTCTTCATTATAATGTGAGTGGTCATGATTGCCTACATATGTTTCAAAATTACAACTCATGTCTTTAGGAGTTAAACTAATTTAATGAGGAAAAAATTACTGAATGCACCTTTAATTACTGTATAATTGTCTCTACGATAAGAGACATTTTACCATCGGAAAAAAAAATCACACTGTCTTAACAGGGGGATGTTGGTTCACATTATAAAAATATATATTTCTTTGCATTACTGATCTGAAGTGGCTTCATACTCAGCACTTATAATTTAATTCCCTCACTGTCTCAAAACCACTGGAGAGATTGTTTTCAGAGATCAGCCTAATCAAAATCTGAGGACGCCAGTAAATTAAAACAGACTGAACTGTACAATGATGATGTAAACAGCACCTGTACCCCCTGCACCTGTTAGGTTTCAAAGATTTATTTGAGGGTTTGCTTACAAGAAGACTATGAAGAGGGCTTTGATGATAGTGGTGAGTGACTTTCATTTCTAGATCTCTGCTTGACTGTTTTAGTAGTTTAAACATGACTGCATGGTAAATTTATCTATCCTCATTGGTGTGGGCTATTTTTGTATATTGACTATATTTTATATATTGACTATATTTTACATATTGACTATTTTTGAAGTCTAAACAAAATAATTTTTGTTTATCTTATATTCATACTTACGGCCATTCAAGGGCTGCTGTATTTACTATGTGTTCTTTAATGGACAAGCTTTGACATATTTGTCATTGGTGAGCCTTCTGTGATTATATATGTTGGTAGTTTGCGACTCTCGTAAGCAAATGTATCGGGTGTTGCTCTTTAATATTAATTAGTTTATTATGACGTTGATTAACCTGTGTTGAGCTGTAGATTATGTGACCTAATTAATATTCATGAGCTAGCCTAGGGCCCCGGGAAGGCTTCCTGCAGGGGAAGGTAAACATTCTGGAGCCGATGCAAAATTTTCTGAGTGGAGATGGCGCTTGTTGGTGAGTCGGCATAATGTGGCTGATCCTAGGCATCAGAACTTTCGGAAACAACATGCCGACTTCCCAAGTGATCTTGTTGTAAAAAAAAACACACACAGAAAAAACAGTGACATTAATTACAAGGGCATTTTTTGCCCACTCATTTTTAATTTTGGGCATTTTTGCCCAGAGCCCTGTTAATTTCTGACACGGCTGTTCTGTAACTTTAGGTCTTGACAGATACAGCAGGGCATAATTACTTTTCAAAAGCATGAGAGAGGAGACCATCCTGTTACCCAAACGTTCACCAGGCTCCAGATAACTTCATGATCTTGCAGCAGTCTCAAGTCAAGACCATAAAATTATGGTTTTAATTCCAGTCACTTATACTACAACACGGCAAGAGACTACAGCAGAGTACATCAGTAAAGCTTTACCTACATATTTGCCTTCGTTAATGGTTCAAAGATTTGTCCTTTGTGTCTTTTACATTCTCAGTGAACCAAAAATGTACAGTGTACACAGAGAGTCAGCATATCTCAGGATTATCAGAGCTGCAGTGTACTGTGTAAACTGACCTTGTTATTGAACCTCAGCTCTTTTCTTCATGCTAACATGCAGCCCCTGTCAGGCAGCATTAAATGCCTGGTAATGGGTAGAATGACTGACATTAAAAGCTTTCTGGGCCTTGATGCCTCAATAGCTTTTCATTAGAGCTCCGCATTCAGCTCTGCTTGAATGTAATGATGCCTTTAAGTGTGTCATAGCTTTTTCAAATAGTCTTTTCAGAAACAGTCCAATTTTCAAAGTACTGGTAGGCTTTTAAGGTTTTTTTTTTTTTTTTTTTTTTTTTTTTATCAACATCAAAACACTATAAGTCTTCTATAGTTAAGAGTTTGTGTGTCCACAGTCATATTCACACTGAACGGTGATATTTCAATAAAAACCTAGAAACATTACCAATAATGTTTTTTTCCACCTTTTAGATCACTGTAAATTTTTTGTTTCACCCTGTGTACAAGGCAAATGTCACGAGACCCCTGCTATTTATTCGCTCTGTGTACTGTGTGCAAATTAACAGATTTCCAAGTTCCTTCATTACAGATAGTGCTAATGAGTGTCAGGTAAAAAAGCATGTACTTGTCAGGACTGGTACTGGACAAGCTGATAAATAGTCCCAATTAGACATCACATTCACTGTATGACCCCTTGTTTCATTTGAATTAAATAGTCACGATATGGTGTTCTAAGACCTACCTGGTCTCATAGTGAAAACGTGACTCTACATACATTTTTGCTAAACTTGTTATACGTGTCTCCAGGTACAATTCCCTGCAGTTCCAGGTGAAATGAACACTAGAGGTGCTACAACAACTGTGTGTTTTTTTCACTTTCACTCATATCATATGGCTGATTATGACTTTACGCACACTTATTTTTCTCTCTATTACTCAGACCCTGCTATGTTATGATATCGAGACACTTTTACTTGAATGCATTTTTTGAAAAATTATACATTGTAAGGCTTGTATTACAGACCCACCTACATATATGCACTTATTCCTATATGATTAGCTTGTGTGGTAGTGCACCTCATAGAGCATTGGACTTTGGACTAAGAGGTCTGCGGTTCAAAACCAGACAAGAACTCAAGCTGACATATGACACGACAGAGACATAGAAGCGACACAAATTCATGTGATTGCTTTAGAATATGTGCTTCTGCATTTTAAAACACTATTGGTTAAGGTTAGGTGTGTTGGTTAAGGGTAAGGATGTCTGTTTTGTTAAAGTCAGATTTCTCTTTTCTGACACTTCTGGTTAGGTTTAGGGTAAAGTTGTAGGTTAGGGAGGTACGTTTTATTAAAACCTCCAACCTAATTTCGCTCAGTTTTGGTGCCCCCTGCTGGACATTTCACTTGAAAAGTGCAGCTAAATGTGTTTTGAAGCACGTAATTTCAGTTTTGCAAAAACATTGCAATGCTCACGTAAATTTCATGAGACCAGGCTGTCCAAGACACATTGCACAACTGAAGACTGAGGAATGTGTGGCAAACCGTGATACAAATCTTTTTTTTAAAAGAATGGATGGAAATAAAGCCCAGATAGTCACTGGTCAATAGTCACTTGATACACACAACACAACAGAACACAAATAAACTATTATTATTTGTTGCAATAACAATGTGATAACATTGTACTTAAAATGTTATTACTGACTCTGGTGCTTTTCTGACATAGTTCTTTACAAAATCGGTTTGTTTTGTTTATGTGTGATCTACTAAAGCTATTGTAAAAAAGCTACTAAAGATGATATGAGTCATCTTTGACATGAGTGCATTACTATTGCAACTCAGTATATTTTATCATATACATACTGTTTACTAAATGTTATCTCAAAAGTTAAAGCTTGTATGGAGTGAAGATACCTACCCCACATTTTAAACATACAGTGCATTCAGAAAGTATTCAGACCCCTTATTTATTTTTATTTTTTCACATTTTGTTTTGTTGCAGCCATATGCTAAAATGCTTTAAATATTTTTTTCACATCAGTCTACACTCCATACCCCATAATGATGAAGCAAAAAAATAAAAAAATAAAATAAAATAACAATTTTGATAACTTTGCCAATTTATAAAAAAACAAACAAAAAAACAAACAAACTGAAATCTCACATTGACATAAGTATTCAGACCCTTTGCTGTGACACTTGAAATTTACCTCAAGTGCTTCCCATTTCTCTGGATCATCTTTGAGATGTTTTTACACTGATTGGAGTCCACCTGTGGTCAATTTAATTGATTGGACATGATTTTGAAAGGCACACAACTGTCTATATAAGGTCTCATAGCTAAAAATGGATATCAGAGCAAAAACCAAGCCATGAGGTCAAAGGAACTGCCTGCAGAGCTCAGAGACAGGATTGTGTCGAGGCACAGATCTGGGGAAGGCTACAAATTTTAATTGACTGTATTGAAGTTTCCCAAGAGCACAATGGCCTCCATAATTTTTAAATGGAAGAAGTTTGGAACAACCAGGACTCGGGAAAAATCGGGGGAGAAGGGCCTTGGTAAGAGAGGTGACCGAGAACCAGATAGTCACTCTGGTTGAGCATGTGTGGAGATGGGAGAAACTTGCAGAAGGACAACCATCACTGCAACACTCTACCAATCTGGGCTTTATGGCAGAGTGGCCAGAAGGAAGCCTCTCCTCAGTGCAAGACACATAAAAATGCACCTAAATGACTCTTAGACAATAAGAAAGAAGATTCTCTGGTCTGATGAAATGAAGATTGAATTGTTTGGCCTCAATTTCAAGCGTCATGTCTGGAGGAAACCAGGTACCGCTCATCACCTGTGCAATACCATACCAACAGTGAAGCATGGTGGTGGTAGCATCATGCTGTGGGGGTGTTTTTCAGTGGCAGGGACTGTGAGACTAGTCAGGCTTGAAGGAAAGCTGAACGCAGCAAAATACAGAGATATCCTTAATGAAAACCTGGTCCAGAGTGCTCAGGACCTCAGACTGGGCCAAATGTTCACCTTCTAACAGGACAATGACCCTAAGCACACAGCCAAGACAACACAAGAATGGCTTAGGAACAACTCTGTGAATGTTCTTGAGTGGCCCAGCCAGAGTCCGGACTTGAACCCAATCCAACATCTCTGGAGAGACCTGAAAATGGCTGTCCATCAATGGTCTCCATCCAACCTGACAGAGCTTGAGAGGATCTGCAGAGAAGAATGGCAGAAAATCCCCAAATCCAGGTGTGCAAAGCTTGTCGCATCATACCCAAAAAGACTTGAGGCTGTAATCATTGCCAAATGTGCTTCAACTAAGTACTGAGTTAAGGGTCTGAATACTTATGTCAATGTGATATTTCAGTTTTTTCTTTCTAATAAATTTGCAAAGTTATCAAACATCTGGTTTTTGCTTTGTCATTATGAGGTATGGAGTGTAGATTGATGTGAATTTTTTTTTTTTTTTTTTATAATTTAAAGCATTTCAGCATAAGGCTGCAACATAACAAAATGTGAAAAAAAAATTAAGGGGTCTGAATACTTTCTGAATGTATGTATCAACTGACATTGGTGTTCAAACATCTGTTAATATTTTAATTCCTTTTGAATCTATCCAAAGTAAATGTAGCTGATGATTATTTAAACTTATCATAATTTAAGACAACTTATGGTAAGGCAGGTTTTGATAGGTTGGTTGAATATTGAGGTGGACAGGAAAATTGCATACGCTGCTTGCAATGTAGCGACGTGAGGTGCCCACACAGAGGGATGAGTGTTTAAGTCACATTAACTGAAGGTATGAGGTATGTTTTTATGACGTTTGTGTGAAGTTTCATGACGAAGTGTGAGTTTTGTATAGAGAAATCTGTATAAAATAAAAGCTGTACTGAGTTATGCACCATAAACTGACTGTTGCCAACAAAGACAGAGAGGGCTTTCTCTGACCATTTGTGAAAGTGGCCTGTACAAGACCATTGACAAGTGTGGTATAAACATTGTTGGTCAAGCTACCAACAACTCAACAGAAAAATTAGTTAAGCTAAACTAATTGCTACACTTCAGAGAGAGTAGCAAGTTACACTACAAGCTACATGCCAAGAATAGCTTGCTGCATTTAAGCTACTTTTTTCCAACCAGATGCACAGAGCATACTGTCATAGACAAAGCATTTAAAAGACTTATTCACATGATGTTTATCGAAGCCATGGTATGGCATAGTACAGTATAGTTTAATACAGTATAAAAGTATGTGTGCAATATAAAATGTATGTACATGTAAAAAACATGTAAATTCATATTTATACATGCTACCTATACAATAACTGTTCAATATGAAAAATCACTATTTTTACATTTTATTTTTCATTTTTATACTACTATCTCTACAAACCCATACCCATTTGAACGTAATTTCCTTTGCACATTCCTATATAAAAACCCTGCGTACATATACTGCTCATCTTGTTCTGTAATTCGCTGTTGTATTTCTGTATGTACTGGAAGCTTTTGATCAGAGGCCAAATGAATGCAAACAGTGCACGTGCAAGCTTACTGACCCTTACAAAAAACGAGAGTTCATGGCAAATTTGCTGCAATCTTGCAAATTTGTCTCTAACAACTGCGGCAAACTTGTGGCAAATTGTCCATTGTTGCCAAAGGTTTGCCGGAGGTTCACCACTACCAGCGAAGTGCTGCAAACTTCTGGCAAACATTTGCGAAGAATCAAAAGCTCATTTGCATGTTAAAATAATGAGCGACAAATTTGTGGCAAGTTTGTGGCTAGTTTAGATTTTTTGTAAGGGGAGTCATTCAGTTTGAATCACGAACAGATTCAGACCACTTTGCTATCACGCATGAACAGCTCATTGCAAAGAAACGACTCGAATTAGAGATTCATTTGTGAATTGTACATCTTTAGTTTTGATTCAAGTAAACACCTGGTACAAGGCATGATGTAGCTGTGTAATTTTTGTCAACACTACACAGCTACCTAGTCAAAAATATAGCTTCGCTACTGAAAACCTACTTGATTTAAAAACTAGCGAAGCTACCACCTCGCTACTCAAAATTTTTGCCCTAACCCTAACCCTCAACTAGTGCAAATAAGAAAAACACCTAAACACAAATGAGCCATTTAGGGCAGATCAGGTTAAAATTAAGTTAAAATCAATATTCCTTTATTTATTCTGTAGAAACTGTATTCCTCTGTTTTCGCATACCTATGGAGGACAAAACCTGCAAAAATAATAAATAAATAAATGTAACAATGAAAAATAAATAAATGTCCTGATAAAACAAATATCATTAGTTTTTAATTTTAATAGTTTTTACTTTTTTCCTTTATTATTTTCTGTATTTATTTTTTACTTTTTTTTTATTCTTTTTTTTATTTATTTATTTCTATCTGTTTATTTATTTTTATATTTATTTATTCCCACATATATTTATTTCCATATCTATATATTCCCACATTTATTTATTTCCATTTTTATATATGTATTTATTTGTACTTTTCTGTGTGCAATATGGAAATGAGGGAGGCGGACCTTGCATAGCTCCAGTGCATCATTGGTTGAGAGCTCACACATAGAAGAGTCAGATCTAACTAATTGATAGATTTTTTAAAAAGATGGCGTCTGGTGGCAATACGCTGTCCAAATTGCTATGGGATGTGACAGATCAACTGGAGAGATTCAATTTATTTTCACTGATTTGCTTTATGTCGAATTATTCTGTAGTGATCACGATTTTCCAAAAACAGTAGTAAATTATGTGTGCTTCCTCATAGCATCAAGTCCGGAACCATCAACATCGTCAGATTCTAGGTTGCTAACACCCAGACACCCAGTGGATGGTAGGTTTCTAGTCTAATGCCTGTGTTTATTTTGTAATCACAGAGAAAATCATTTCTTTTTTTTTTTTTTTTACACTCTTTTTTTTTTTTTTTTTTTTTTTTCAAACAAATACAGAAAAAGAGGAACAGATTCCAAATAACAGCACATACACACATACATAAACATGCACTGGTCACCGGGTATATCTTATATTGCATTTATGAGTATTCAGATTTTGATCAAATTCTGTAGTACAAAGTTATGTTAAGGGTTACACATCCGACACAGTCCATGGGTTAAAAGTCAAAAATGGTTCAAGAGTTCTTTTTTCCGGCCTTCTACCTCAAGGCAGATCAAATAAAGTACTTGTCCTCTTTCGTCGTAAATATTTGAATTCAATTTGTACGTCCACAAATTTAAAGGTCTTACCAGTATTTCTGAGTTTTATAATAGGGTTTATCAACTTCATCCGTTCATTCAGACAGAGCTTGTGTTGTCTCTTTGAAACCAACGTAGTTTCTCCCGAATCTTTGCTCGATGTGCTTCCTTACTTTTCTTTGATGTCGTGCCCACCTTTTCCCAAGGCCTCTGTTTCGCTTTTTCAGGAGGGCCCATTCCAGTTGCCTCTTCGCTACTTATCAGTCCCTTTTCTTTCAAGTCTTTTGATGCTTCCATTGTCGTATTATACGTAACTGGGCCATTTTCCAGAAAGACTTTTAGTTTTGCCGGCGGTGGTGTCTGGAACTTGATTCCTTTCTTTCAGAATTTTCCTGATCTGTGCGAATGCCCTTCTTTTCTGTTGGATCTCAGGTGGATAATCTTGGTCAAAGAAAATCCTTTTTCCATTGCAGTGCACTTCTCTCTTCCTCCATGCAGAGCGGAGAACCAAGTCCTTCATCTTATATTCCAGGAAAAATACCACCACCGATCTGGGGTATGCATCCGCGGGTGGCTTGGGTCCAAGTGCTCTGTGACACAGCTGAATTTTGAGGTCCAAGTCGCCAAGTGACAACTCAGTTTTGATGATCGATTTCACAAGTTCTTGGACATTATTCCCTTCGCATCCTTCCGGAATTCTGAAAATCTGGATATTATTTCTGCGCGAACGTGTTTCAAGATCTAACAGTCTCTCCTGTTAATTTTCTTGGATTTGGATGCTTTGACAGAGTATCTCTTTCAATTCAGCAGCATTTTCCTCTAATTCTGCCACTCGCTGCTCTGCTTCATCGATCCTCTCTGCCATGGCACTTAGGTCTGTGATGAGCCTGTTTAATTGTTGGTTGACTTCTAGTTTAAAATTGCACAGTTCTTCTTTCATATCTTTCACAAGAGAATCTCAGAAGGCTGTTAGTTCAGTTTTAATATCCACACGGAAGGCTTTAATGTCAGCGTGTATCGCCGCGATGCTAGCTAACAGGCTATCAGCGGGGCCGTCAGCATCATCCATCTCTTCTGTTGCTTTTCAAGTCATTTCAGGTTTTGATTGTGATTTAATCCTAGCCTTTTTTGCTTTGTCCCCCTTCATGTTGTTTAGTTCAAGTTTTGATTATGATATGAAGTATAAAACGGGGGATTAACACCAGACCATCTGGGAGCACTTACACTAAGCTGCTACACGTGTCGGCGCCATACCGGAAGCCAAAAAAAAAAAAAAAAAATCCACTGAGAAAATCTTGACTCTGCAATAACTGCAATGATTTGGGCTGCGCTTCCCAACCAACCAATGGCTTTTATGAAGTACGGAACAAACCAGGATTGGGTCAAATCCGCAACAATTAAATCCAAATAACTCACTAATCAACATACAAAGAATGGGCTCCTATGCTCTAGCTGTAAAGAAGTTATGTTATCATTCTCTGCACTTCAAAGATGATCATTATTTGCTCTCCTACACTTTCTAGCAGTAGTTGCAAGACTATTTAGTCCTTACAACAGAGGAAGAGGATTGGCAAGACGGACAAGCTTGCCCATGATGAGTCGTGCAGTATCCTGCAGCTTTACTCATAACTTCTGCTGTCTTGATTATAAAAATGCATATTTGGTACCCAGTCGCTGTACAAAAGAGCGATTGTTTTCTGCTGGGTTAGGACAGAAACGTGTGACGTTTCGAGGTAAGTAAAAAGCAGATGATTGGAACTTTAGAGTTTTATATAAAAGTGAGGTTTTCTTGAGCAAATCTGGATTATTAATTCTCATGTATCCTCTTTACTGTTAAAAATTGTAAGGTCTGTCAGTCATTTAACAATCTAAACATGAAATACAAACTTTGGCCGCAGGTGTAGCTTTCAGGTGTAGTGTCTGACTACTAACACCATGCCAGTGCTGAAAAGTCACAAATATGTAAGTGGTAAATGACAGATTTGTCTTAGTAATTCAGAATATTAAATATTATCTTTTTTTATTCTTAAAGGATGCCATAAAGATCCCCAGAAATTTTAAGATGTCATCATGGAAGCTTTTCCAAACTCCGACAAGGTAGTGGGTTTGAATTGCAAAAAATATCTGGGAACAAAAGGAGCCGCCATCTCAGCTCACCCTTCCCAAATGAGGGTGTAGGGCTTTACTGGTTGTTTAGATCAGTGTTACTATCAGAAATAATTAATAATTATTTCTGTAGTTATTAATCAATATTTAAATTAATTAATTGGATCTAACTCATTAAAACCTCATATGGGACTCCAGTAAATGTAGTGTGCTACGTTTAGGAGCAAGTTTGGTTATTAGCAATAATTAATAATTATCAAAGATAATTATTAATTATAAAAATCAATAGAACATTGATGAGAATCAATGTTAGCTTTTTTTAATCCTTTAAAATCAACACTTATCAAAGATAATTGTTAACATCGATGAAAAATTAAAATTAACACTAGCTTATTGATCATTCAAATTCAAAGATAATTATCAATTATCAAAAATCAATAGAATATTACTAAGGATTAACATTGACGGGGCACCACCCTTAAATCAGGGACTAATAACCGAATATTAAAACAGTCTCAATATTAGATTGTTTTCTTAGGAAAATCGGCATCCGAAGAATATCGATTTTCGGGAAAAAAAACAATGAATGAAGGCTTGAATCCGAGCACTGACATCCCGTCAGCATGACACAGGCGTATGCAAAACAAACCAAAACACTTCTCTTTGTAATATAAACAAAAGTTTATTTATACAGTAATATCAATTAATAACTAATACAATGCAGTCAATAAACTTCCGACTTACAACTACAAACTAAACAGTGATATGATTAGATATGGTAATAAAATAATCCTATAACACATAAGGTGTGTGTGTGACTGTGTGTGTGTGTGTGTGTGTCAGTGTGGTTAGTGAGAGAGAGAGAGAGAGAGAGATTATTAAGTGACAGCCCGAAAGCTGATTTTGCGATAGCTAGAGATAAAGCAGCCGTGTTCATCACTCAGAGACGCGGTTTTACGAGCGGGGTTCGTAAAAGTCCCTTGTTATTTGACTCTTTAATGTATGAACTCAGTTGCTGTCTCACCCGCGGTGGCGAAAATGCACAACAGTCCAATTTGGTTGGACCACAATACAGCAAAACAAATTCGTGATAATTAATACCCTGAGTATTAATAATGAGCGGACATGGCGGCCCGTAAACTGTACAAGCAAAAACCTTGAAACACAAGAATAACACACTATAATATTCTATCTCTGCCCAGACGTAAACCTCTTACTTGAATCGCATGAGGACACAGGTAGAATGTGTTTTCCTCCGTCCTTTAACTTTGACCCGGTTCCTTGAGGATCGTGTGATGACGGGAGGCCGTTTCCTCGCGCTGTCGGCGGGCGGTACGGCTGTTGATTGTCGGCGGGCGGTACGGCTGTTGATTCTCGGCGGGTGGTACGGCTGTTGATTCTCGGCGGGCTGGCGGAGAACTCAGAAATGTCGACTTGATTGAAGATGGAAGAGAAATCTTTTAATCTCTTCACTTTTGTAGGCAAACGGATGAAGATGCGAATTGCTCGGCGGTCTCCTTCGGATTCGTTAGAGTGTTCGGTTGAACACAGAGTAATCTCAACTCGTCCAGCGAGATGGAGATTGTGTGGCTACAGTTTCAAGTCGGACATTACTTCCTTAAGCCACGAGGTTGCACCTGAGAGCAGCAAAAAGCTACGTCCGTATTCGGTGAACGAAGTCGCTGGAAGCAACTCTGGAAGCATTTCAGAATTATTTGAAGTCCTGATGATGTCATGTTTGAGGGACGTTCTGTGGTGTGCCTCATCCAATAGGAGTTGAGCGCTCGATCCTTTAGTGAGCAAGGCTTCATGGATCTGTAGTCTGTTTTGGACTCCCTTTGTTTGATTTTGGCGCGATTTTTATCAGTAAAATTTACGACTAAGAACGTGGGGGCTTGAGGAATGTTTTTATGACTGCTAGGCCTGCCTTTGTCTTCTATCTGAATACATGAGGCCCAACAAGGGATACCATATAAAGGATTTGAAATATCCTCAAAATTAAATTGCTCATGCAACCATTTTCATTCATCCACTTCAATGAAACTTAGAAGTTGAACCAGTAAGTTTCATACTTTTAAACAAGAAATGTTTTAACATTCATATAAAACATGTAAGGCATACATAATATGTAATGATATTTACTTGCAGACAAGCCATCCTAACAGAGATGAGTTGATTGGACCACCTCAGAAATGTGTTGTGTGTGGAGATGAATTCACTTTTGCAGATATCAAGTGTCATAGTGATGAGTGCATAAGGTATTTGATTTGTATAATGTGGAGTCTCTTATGCAAATGTTTATTTATCCTTGGGAATAGTCATGTTAAAACCTGTCATTAAAGTAATCTTTTAAGGAGTGTATCAATTTGTAGTGCGAGCCAATGAACCACACATTTGTTTGTGTGAGCATATATACTGTGTGTGTGTGTGTGTGTATGTATATATATATATATATATATATATATATATATATATATATATATATATATATATATATATACACACACACACAGTTGAAGTCAGAATTTTACATACACCTTAGCCAAATACATTTAAACACAGTTTTTCACAAGTCCTGACATTTAATTGTAGAAAACATTGCCTGTCTTAGGTCAGTTAGGATCACTACTTTATTTTAAGAATGTGAAATGTCAGGATAATTGTAGAGATAATTATTTATTTCAGCTTTTATTTCTTTCATCACATTCCCAGTGTGTAAGAAGTTTACATACACTTTGTTAGTATTTGGTAGTATTGCCTTTAAATTGTTTAACTTGGGTCAAACGTTTTGGGTAGCCTTCCACAAGCTTCTCACAGTAAGTTGCTGGAATTTTGGCCCATTCCTCCAGACAGAACTGGTGTAACTGAGTCAGGTTTGAAGGCCTCCTTGCTCGCACACACTTTTTCAGTTCTGCCCACAAATTTTCTATTGGATTGAGGTCAGGGCTTTGTGATTTTTCATGTTCTCATTGCGAGAATATGACCATGGCAACATTGCGGTCGCGGCTTTCCTTCTTCCGGGGGAAAGCCACTCTAGCCGCCCCCCGCTCCTCACCTTTTACCTCTGGCTACGAGGCCGGCCCAGCTGGCGCTGGAGGCGATTTGGGGGCTTCAGTGGTCGCGGCTCCTCCGGGTAAATCCCCATGGACCTCTCATTCCCTAGCATGCTCGTTGCCCCCGGCGAGTTCTGAGAGGAGACCAGCTCGCCCCAGGGCCAGCTTAGTGTCCCTTTAGGAGCTCCAGAGCGGGATGAGTGCATCGGAGAGCGTACTGGTGATGACAGACGTTGAGGACTCGACTGGGCTGCCACCTTCGGGTCGGCCCACCCAGTCTGAGGCTGATGGCGAGATGACCGCCATGCTTGCCCAGGCCGCCGCGTGTGTCAGGTTGGAGTGGAACCTTCCACCCTCCCCTGAGCCCTCGCAGCTAGATGATTGGTTCCTGGGTTCGAGGCGCCACTCACAGCCACGCCCCCCCGGTCCCTTTCTTCCCGGAATTGCACGATGAGCTGATGAGGTTGTGGAGGGCACCCTTTCTTCCCGAAACCGACCTCCCAGCTCATCCGCTCTCACTACCCTCGATGGCGGGACGGCCCACAGGTATACAGAGGTCCCTCAGGTGGATAAGGCGGTTGCAGTGCACCTGTGCCCGCAAAGCGCAGCCACCTGGTGGGATCGCCCGGCACTCCCTTCCAAGGCCTGTAGGATGACGTCGTCTCTGACGGCCAAAGCCTATAGCGCCACTGGTCAGGCCGCCTCTGCCCTGCATGCCATGGCCCTCCTGCAAGTACACCAGGCCAAGGCACTAAAGGAACTGCACATGGGTAGTCCTGATCCCGATGTGATGCAGGAGCTGCGCTTGGCAACCGACCTCGCCCTCCGGGTGACGAAGGTCATGGCGCGAGCACTCGGGCATGCGATGTCCACCCTCGTGGTCCAGGAATGGCACCTGTAGCTGAATCTGGTCAAGATGAGGGACGCGGACAAGGTTCGCTTTCTCAATGCCCCTATCTCCCAGATCGGCCTATTCGGAGACACCGTCGAGGACTTCGCCCAGCAGTTCTCGGAGGTGAGGAAGCAGACGGAGGCTATACAGCATATCTTGCCCCGGCGCGGCTCAAGATCCCGTATCCTGTCTGCTCACTGAAAGCATCCCCCTGCGGCGGCGAAAGCCCAGGTGGCTCCGCCTCAGCCCGAGCCCAGTTCTTGGCCCCAGCGTAGAGCCCCCCGCAGGAAGCTGACGCCCCCGCCTCACGGGCCAGCACGAGGACCCGGAAGGCTCCTAAGCACCCCTGAGATGGACGACCCAGGGAGCGAGATGTCTGCTGCAAACCCGGAGCTGGTATCCAGACCACTCCATCCCCCGGTGGAGGGCCGGGAGGTAAATCCTTGGTTTCTTTTTCTTTATGTTCACTGCACCCTGAACAGGCTGGCAGTACCCATACCCACAGTTTCCTCACTCCTTGGGTCACATGGCCAGTGTTGACTACCGCCGTTATCACGGCAAGCGGGCACTGAGCACCTGCGACTTAGACGCCGCGAAGGTGGGGGGCCCACGTCCAGTCGCACCACACTCACACCCACAGCCAGGTGGTTGTGACAGACTACGAGGACGGTCAAAAAGTCTCCTCCCCCGTTGCTGACCCCCCCAATGCTGGGTACATGGAGCAAGGTAAGTGCTTCGAGGGTCCCCTCAGCGCAACCACGAGTACAAGACGCAGCGAGGCTCCTCGATGTGGCATCCCCTGCTCCCTCCCACCGCAAGGCCCCACCCACAGGTACGTTAAACGCGATCATCCCCTTAGTGCCACTCGCCCGGAGCTTGGACTGGTGGCTAGTGCTTTCCAACCCGTCGGGGTGGTTGGCCAGGACCATCTGACTCGGCTATGCCATTCAGTTCGCCAGGCGCCCGCCCCGGTTCAGCGGCGTCCGCTTCACTTCGGTGAGGGGCGAGAATGGTGCCACCTTGCGTACAGAGATTGCGACCCTTCTGCGCAAGGGCGCAATAGAGCCTGTCCTTCCAGCCGAGATGAAGAAAGGGTTTTACAGCCCTTACTTCATCGTACTGAAGAAAGGCAGTAGGTTGCGGCCAATCTTGGACCTGCGAGTTCTGAACCGGGCCTTGCACAGACTCCCATTCAAGATGCTGATGCCAAAGCACATTTTGGCATGTGTCCGGCATCAAGATTGGTTTGCAGCGGTAGACCTGAAGGACGCGTACTTTCACGTCTTGGTTTTACCTCGACACAGACCATTCCTACGGTTTGCTTTCGACGGCCGGACGTATCAGTACAAAGTCCTCCCCTTCGGCCAGTCCCTGTCCCCTCGCGTCTTCACGAAAGTCGCAGAGGCAGCTCTTGCCCCGTTAAGGGAAGTGAGTGTCCGCATACTCAACTACCTCGATGACTGGCTGATTCTAGCTCACTCTCGAGAGTTGATATACGCACACAGGGACCTGGTGCTCAGGCACCTCAGCCGGCTAGGGCTTCGGGTCAGCTGGGAAAAGAGCAAGCTGTCCTCGGTTCAGAGCATCTCTTTTCTTGGCATGGAGTTAGACTCAGTCTCGATGATAGTGTGCCTCACGAGCGAGCGCGCACGGTTGGTGCTGAACTGCCTGAAGTCATTTAAGCAGAGAACAGCGGTTCCACTGAAAGACTTTCAGAGGCTCCTGCGGTTTATGGCATCCTCGGCACCGGTCAAGCCACTAGGGTTGATGCATATGAGACTGCTTCAGCACTGGCTTCAGACTCGAGTCCCGAGATGGGCATGGCACCGCAGCACACATTGCGTGGTCATCACGGCGATCTGCTGTCACTTGTTCAGCCCTTGGACAGACCTTGCATTTCTATGGGCAGGAGTTCCCCTACAGCAAGTGTCCAGGCACGTTGTCATTACGACAGATGTCTCCAAGTGAGGCTGGGGTGCCGTGCACAATGGGCATGCAGCTGCTGGCTCCTAGACAGGACCGTGACTGTGTTGGCACATCAACTGCCTCGAGTTGCTGGCAGTATTGCTCGCCCTGCGGAGGCTTTTGCCGTTGATCCGGGGCAAGCATGTGTTGGTCCAGACGGACATTCTCCGATGGGGGCCCCCCTCAGCCCAGACATGCTGGCACACAGCTGGCCCCAGGGGCTGCGCAAGTATGCATTCCCCCAGTGAGCCTACTTGCACAGACCCTGTGCAAGGTCAGGGAGGACGAGGAGTAGATCACCATTGTGGCCCCGTATTGGCCCACCCAGATTTGTTCTCAGACCTCAGCCCCTCCCTGGCGAATTCCCCTGAGGAAGGATCTTCTTTCTCAGGGACAGGGCACCATCTGGCACCTGCGCACAGACCTCTGGAACCTCCACGTCTGGCCCTTGGACGCAGTGGTAGACACGATCACTCAGGCCAGAGCTCCCTCCATGAGGCAGCTTTATATCCTGAAGTGGCATCGGTTCGCGAATTGGTGTTCTTCCCAAGCTGAAGACCCTCAAAGATGTGCAGTCGGGTCAGTGCCGACCTTCCTGCAGGAGAAGCTGGAGGAATGGCTGTCCCCCTCCACCTTGAAGGTGTATGTGGCCAACATAGCAGCACACCACGATACAGTGGACGGTAAGTCCTTAGGGAAGCATGACCTGATCATCAGGTTCCTGAGAGATGCCCGGAGGCTGAATCCTCCTAGGCCATGCCTGTTCCCCTCATGGGATCTCTCCATGGTCCTCCTGGGCCTTCGCGGAACCCCCTTTGAACCGCTAGAGTCAGTCGAGTTGAAAGCCCTCTCCTTGAAGACGGCCCTCCTGATTGCACTCACCTCCATCAAGAGGGTTGGGGACCTGCAAGCATTCTCTGTCAGCGATACCTGCCTGGAGTTTGGTCCGGGTGACTCTCACGTAATCCTGAGACCCCGGCCGAGCTATGTGCCCAAGGTTCCCCCACAACCCCCTTCAGAGATCAGGTGGTGTACCTGCAAGCGCTGCCCCAGGAGGAGGCAGACCCAGCCCTGTTGTTGCTGTGTCCGGTGCGTACTTTGCGCATCTACTTGGATCGCACACAGAGCTTTAGATGCTCTGAGCAGCTCTTTGTCTGCTTTGGCGGATAGCGGAAAGGGAACGCTGTCTCCAAACAGAGGCTTGCCCACTGGATCGTGGATGCCATCGCTATGGCATACCAGGCCCTGGCTGTGCCCGCCCCTTCGGGAATACGAGCACACTCCACAAGGAGTCTGGCATCCTTGTGGACACTGGCCCATGGCACCTCTCTAGCAGATATCAGCAGGGCAGCGGGCTGGGCGACACCCAATACCTTTGCAAGCTGGTTTTGTCCAGTGTTCTGTCAGGTACGAACAGGTAAGTTCAGGAATACGGACAGCTGGCCAGGTGTATCACTTGCGTATAGCGCCTTTCCCCTCCAAAGAGGCGAAGATCTGCGCTTCTTTTCTCATGCGAGTTCATGAACCCGTGAACCCTGGATGTCCTTCTTCCCTAGCCCTGTGGCTCGCAAATTCAGCGGAGGAATTCACAGCCGGAACCAGTATGTGTGCTAATATGCCCTTACTGAGGTAGGTGCTCCACAGGTGCCAGTTACTCCGGTAACCCCCTGTGATGTATTTTCCACAGTACGGTCTCCCTGTCGGCAGATCTGCGTCTCCCTTCGACAGAGCCCTCTCTGTCCTGGTCACCATGTTTTTAGAGCTCCTCCCCTTTCAGGCAGGACCTACCAATGCGCCTCTTCCATGTGCGGCTCTGAGCCTACATGACCTGTTTGCCACATGTTACCTCCCCTCCGGGCAGGATGTGGTCTCCGCGGGGTCTTTTCCCCCTGAAAGAATAGGATAGGAAAAGAACACCTTCCCTGGTGCATATATTGAGTGTTAAAATGGCCCCAGCCAAATAACTGAATACTCCGTGAAGACAAAGCATAGAGAGAAAAGGCCACGGCTGGCGCGGCCTGCTTCCATACTAGATATGTCTCTTCCCCCCCCCCCAGGGATGTTGGGAACTATATGACTTTTTTGGGGTGTTGGGGGAGGCTACGTGCAGACCGGTGCACCTGCTACTACACATGCAGCAGCTAACTTGCACCTGCACCGGCAGTCCACGTAACACGGTTCAACTAGTTGTGGCGTTTCGTATAGGGACCCCTAGTGTCACTACATCGACACAACGTCGAGTGAGTGACAGAAGGGGAACGTCTCGGTTACTGTTGTAACCTCTGTTCCCTGATGGAGGGAATGAGACATTGTGTCCCCCCTGCCACAACGCTGTACTACCTGCTGAAATGGGTCTCAGCTCCTCAGCACAAAACCTGAATGAGTGGTTGCAAGCCAGCTCCTTTTATACCCGTATATCCGAGGGAGTGACATGCAAATTCCACTCGCCAATTCTCAATGGCCTTTTCTCAAAGATCTGAGGTGTTTGGGGCTCCCAAGGGCGACCCCTAGTGTCACTACATTGACACAACATCTCGTTCCCTCCATCAGGGAACGGAGGTTACGACAGTAACCGAGACGTTAGTTACCTATACCATACATGTTCTTTCTCTTTCTGTTTTTGTAGGATAACTATGATAGAAGTTTACTTCAGTTTGTAGGCATTAACAATTGATGACTTGGCATTGGCCTGTCTTAGGTTTGGTTCATTAATAGGCATTTCTGCATGTGTCTATTGTAATGAATGATAATCCAGGTTGCCAGATGTAGTGCCAAGAGGAACTCTTCTTTTTGAGGGTGAAAAGGTTCACATGATTCCCTCAACATCACAGTGACTTCTGGATAGTAACTTCTTTGTGGTGGCAGGCCGTATGATTGGGCACTGATTCTGGCATGGTGGTCCATGCCTAACTGGTTTAAGCCCAGCAATAGTGCTGGATCCCCCGAAACTGCCACAATAGATATTCTGGACTGTGCTGACATTGATGTCGGTCAAGTAATAAAGATGGTTAGTTAATGTTTACTCTGATTTTTTTTCTTGAAATTATTTGCTAATGAACAAATATGTACTAATTTACTATAAGGAGGTTCAAGGAATGAGGAAGTGGGAGATGGCGATTCCAACTCAGGAATGTCATTTATATTGACAACAAAAACACGTTCGCTTAAATGCACAATGGTGTAGCTTCATATAAAACTCAAAGTTGCAAAATGGCAGCAGCCAACACACACACACGCAGCTTTTCAGCTGGGCTCTCTCTCTCCACTGCCGCTGTGTCCTCTCCTTAAAAGTCCCAATCACTCCTCACTGAAACACAAGACAGGTGTTAAGCACAGGTGGCAACCATTCACCACTCATCTACCCTGCTTCACTCTCCACAGCACGGCGCTCGGCCACACCTCCCCCTCCACACCCACACACACACACACATATATATATGTTACATCAGGTGGAGTTACATCAGAAAACAGAAGATGGCTGCTTTGACACAATTCCTCTTCTCTTTCCAAGGACTAGTGTTACACTGCACACACCACTGGTGCAATATGAGACCATTTATGTAATACTGTTGTTTTCTACAACTTTTCAGTAATAATGATCTTGTAAATCTGTCAGATGATCTTGGAGTGGATACATTGGCCAACACAAGATAAAGACAGCGAGGTCTCTCTTGAAAACACCTGTAGGCTCACAGAATTCTTTCGCACATTCATTGACAATGATAAGTATATGAGAATCAGCTGACTTTTTTATTTTTATTTTTATTTTTTTATGATGATGATGCTACTGAGAATCAACAGATTTTTTTTTTTTTTTTTTTTTGATAATGATGCTACTAATGCCATTTTTCAAATGTAGCTTCTCCTAATATCTTGCAGTATCTGCTGAAGTTCTGGACTGGATGGGATGTGCTGCTCAGGAGCCTAGATGTTGAGGTGGTGAAGGGAAACCTACCTAAGTCTTCCACATGCTATCAAACTCTCAAGCTTCCTAGTCATTACAAGTACTTCACTGTCTTTGAAAGAGACTTTTTTGCTGCTATCTGGAGCACAAATTTAGGATTTGGAATGGTCTGAGTTACTAAGAATATAAATTAGATGCCAGAGTTAATCCATATTAACTGGAGTTACTGTTAAAATGTTCAAATTTCTGTTTTTGTTACTAAGAATCAGAAATCCAGTCCACAAATTTCAAACACATTTAGCATGTTGCAATGTTCAGACCTTGGTGTTGTGAAGGTTGTACCAAACTAACATTTGTTCAAAGTTATTTACAAAATGTATTGACTTCAATTCACTACACAAATGGTGTCCTCGATATTTTAGCTGCTATGTGGAGCACAGATTATGGATTTGGAATGCCTGAGTTCATTAGTTATTATTAAAATATCCATTAGATGCCAGAGTCAATTCATATTAACTGGAGTTAATGTTCAAATGTAGCACAGAAATCCAGTCCACAAATCTCGTATACAATTTTGGCATGTTGTAATATTCAGAACCTTGAAGTTTCTACCAAACTAAACTTTGGTCAAAAAGTTATTTGAAACATTTGACCTCAATGCACTACAAAGATGGTGTGGCTGTTTTCAAAGCCAGCATTATAAAAGTTAACCAGGGTAGGGTTGCACCAGCTGTGCGTAAGTTCTCACATAAGTTGGGACGTAAAGTTCACACTAAGGGCTTAGTAACTACTAGATAGTTTGTAACTAAGTCAGATCTTAATTTTGTTGCACCACCTGTTCTTAAGGCAAGACTTAACTAGTAGGTCGTAAGCTCTCCGTAAAGTAATGCATAGTCGTATAATATGAAGTTTACCTGAATTGATCCAATAAACAACCTTCATATTTGTACACAGAAGTGTTAAAAAGCTGTGAACTTCACTTTGATCTTGTTACGGTTGATGTTCAAATCTTGTTTACTCACGTAACTGTCAGCTGTAATAAACTGTATCCCCATTAAAATACAATACGTAATAAAAGTAGATTTGATAAATAGTATATTTGCCCTGTGTAAATAACAATATATAGGAACTGTATCTAAAATAAATAAGGGGTGATAGATAAATAAATACTAATACAACAGGCTGGAAAAACAGACATATATTCATTTTAATATCCTTGAATGTTTTGAAACTTGGCACTGGGTGACACCCTGAAAACTGCACCATTAGATTGGTTTCATGCTGAAGAGCCGCTTAAAAGTACGTTTTTTTTTTCCTCTCTCTCTCGTAAATGTCAACATCAAAATGTCAAAATGATTGATGCCTGTCACGCAAAACATGAGCTCATTGATGTCATAAAATATCAGTCTGCTTTTTTATTCCATCTGTTATGCCTGGTCAGAGTCTTCCGTAAATATTTAGTTTATACGTAGGGTTACGTTCTACCTAAGATTAATGGTGCAATGCTCAAATATTTTGTAGTGGGTAAATTGTGACTTAATGCCCATTTACACCACAATTGGACTAAGTCTGAACTTACGCACAGCTGGTGCAACCGGCCCCAGTTCAATAAAATTTGTATGCTACATGTGTATGGCTGTTTAGTGATTATAAGTTTTGGGTTGTTTTAATAGCATTAGCATCATTGAACGATTGAATTTGTAAGTACTAGTAGATCAGTTATGTTAAATTATTTTTGATAACAGGACAGACAGGCACATCTAAATAATTTAATGCAACATAAGCAAAACACAACCCCTAAAAATTTAAAGCAAACCTGATTATCTCTTGTAAATGCTGTGTATTTGTGCAATTCTATCATTGGTGATAATAAAGCTACAGTCTCTCTGTAGATATCCAACACACCAGACAGAGGGACATCTGGGTCTGGGAACATCTCAACATCCTGCTGTGTAAGTTGATGGAGCAGTTGTACTTCATGGATAACTACATCGGGTTTGTGACGACCACATGGCCCTGACCAGTCAATTCCATATTGCATGGCATCTACCTTTAATAGACAACTGACCATTAAAAGTTTTATTTTTTAACAAATTATCTAAACAAACATGTCCAGGCCCTTAGCCAACCTAGTGGAAGTGGGGGGTTCTTTTTTTAAAAAAGTGGACCTTTTGCAGTTTTTCCCCTAATTTTGTATTTAATTATGAGGTTCAAATACTTCATTTTGGTGACTTTTTATGCACTAATTTGTGCTGGATTAGCTTGTCTGCTGGTATCTTAACGAGATTTTTAAGGTTTAAAAAGCTTAACGCTTTTTGATGCACCGAAAATATTTACTACAATGTTGTCAAACTGCTTACCAAGATCATGTACCACCTTTTTCAGTCCAAACACACACACACACACACACACATGTTGGTGCAGCTATCATTATGAGGACTCTCCATAGACATAATGATTTTTATACTGTACAAACTATAGATTCTGTCCCCTAACCCTACCCCTAAACCTAACCCTCACAAAAAAACTTTCTGCATTTTTACATTTTCAATAAAACATCATTTAGTATGTTTTTTAAGCGATTTGAATTATGGGGACACTAGAAATGTCCTCATAAACCACATTTATAGCATAATACCCTTGTAATTACCAGTTTGTAATCTAAAAAAAAGTCCTCGTAAACCACTTAAACCTGCCCACACACACACACACACACACACACACACACACACACACACACACAGTTCACAAGTTTAAAGACCACACTAAAAACAGAAAACATTTAAGGAACTTTACTGGAATATTATTAAATGCCTCTTCGCTTGTTGCAGCTGTATTTGTCTTGACACTTATGGAATGAGAACACTGGTCAGTTCCAGTCTTCTTGGGTACAATTTGGAGAATATGTTCACAGCTTCATCCAGGTTGACTGCCATGCCATAGTGTGTATGGATGAGGGCCAGGGATGACAAGCAGTCCTCTCCCATGCTGCTACATATGAATGTGTTCAGTCTCTGGAGAGTGCTGGTTGACCGTTCACATTCACATGAGGTGACTGGCAAAGTACAAGCTATTTTGAGAAGCTTGAAGACATTTGGGTAGATCAGCACATCACATTCTTTGATTGCCTCAGCACATGAAATTGGCCTTTGTTCTGATGACTTGTTTTGCCACTTCAGTTTCCAGCGTTTCAGTTCCTGGTCAGTTAGTTCTGGTGAAGGTAAGTTGGACTGCTTCAGAGATGTCACATCTGAGTTGCACTGTATAGACGGATTTAGACCCAGGAGCCTTGATATGGTTACAGATAGTGGACTAAATCTTCAAACTCCAAGATGACATGGTCTAGGAAAGGTATAGCCATGTTACGATGATAGTAGTCCTTCACAGTTTCAGCAGGTACATTTTTTCTGTGTGTCTGCCTTCCAGCAGCCCGTGGTTGACTGGCAGGCTGCACATTGACCTGAGCAGCCATCCTGATTGCTTGCTCGTAGATCTGGTTGAACTCATCCTCAATTGTCTCACATAGCTCCTTGTAGATATTCTTGACCTCATCTACCATGCTAAATGGAGCTTCACTGTGATGCCTGTAAGGTGGGACAAACTTGATAGACGGTGAGGAAGGTCAGAATGAAACCAAAGTTTTGGAGTCCAGACAAGAGACTATAGGCCTCTGCTTTGTACTTGCCCTGCCATCCAGTGGTGACATCTTGGCTGTAATCTTCTGAATGGTGACCGAGTGTGATGACTTCTAGAGCCTTAACAATAAAGATGAAGGCACTATAAAAGTGGCTGTAGGCGTCATGTCTTTCTGCCCATCTTGAGCGACATATGTCAGTCAGGGGTTTCCTCTGTCCGGTAGAGTGTGCATCCTTATTTACAACCTCCACGAGTAAGTGTTCCCTCTTCGGGCTGTAGGTGAAGAATATGATGGTAGACTTCATCTTGTCAATCATGTTGCGCACAACTGGAAGAGCACAGGAGCGTGCAATGACAAGGTTCGGGCAATGCCCATTACAGTGCATGTACACTGCCTTAGGTGCGTCCTTCTTGATCAAAGCCTGGTGTAGAGCCGAGGAGGGCGGGGCCGGGCTGGAATGAGACACACCCGGTCCCCAATCAGCCTGATGGGGCGCGCAAGGGATAAAGGCGGCCGGGGACGACAGTTCGAGAGAGAGAGAGAATTACAGACAGCTGTACTGTGTGTTTATAGTTGTGTGTTTTGTTTAAGTTGTTTATTAAATTATTATTTAAGTTGTCAAGCCGGTTCTCGCCTCCTCCTTTCCACCGAACCCCCTTACACTGGTGCTGAAACCTGGAAAGAAGGAGGCGAGAACCGGCTTGACATCTTAAATAATAATATAATAAACAACTTAAACAAAACACACAACTATAAACACACAGTACAGCTGTCTGTAATTCTCTCTCTCTCTCAAACTGTCCTCCCCGGCCGCCTTTATCCCTCGCGCGCCCAATCAGGCTGATTGGGGACCGGGTGTGTCTCATTCCAGCCCGGCCCCGCCCTCGTGGCACAAGGAAATAACGTCCGACTTGAAACTGTGGCCATACAATCTCCATCTCGCTGGACGAGTTGAGATTACTCTGTGTTCCACCGAACACTCTAACAGATCCAAAGGAGACCGCCGAGCAATCCGCATCTTCATCTGTTTGCCTGCAGAAGTGAAGAGAGAAAAGATTTCTCTTCTATCTTCAATCAAGTCGACGTTGCTGATTTCTCCGCCAGTCCGCTGAGAATCAGCAGCCGTACCGCCCGCCGACAGAGCGAGGAAATGGCCTCCCGTCATCACCCAAGCCTCGAGGAACCGAGTCCGAGTTAAAGGACGGTTGAACACACATTCTGCATCCTCATATGATTCAAGTAAGAGGTTTACGTCTGGGCAGAGATAGAATATTATAGTGTGTTATTCTTGTGTATCATCTCTCTCTTGTACTAACCACACACACACACACACACACGTGACCCCTCACAAACATTCTGGCACACATTTTTGGCTAGTAGATAGCTTCGTGATAAAGCTCAGCTTTGTCCCTAAGCTACCATTGACTGGTTTCTCTCCGCCCACATTCGCAGCCATATTCCCTGGCCGGAAGTCTCGCGTGACATACTCTCCACGAGAGTCACGTCCGCCATTTTGTGCGCGTCCCTCCTTACACACACTCTCACACACACACACCTTATGTGTTATAGGATTATTTTAGTTTCCATATCTAATCATATCACTGTTTAGTTTGTAGTTGTAAGTCGGAAGTTTATTGACTGCATTGTATTAATTATTAATTGATATTACTGTATAAATAAACTTTGTTATATTACAAAGAGAAGTGTTTTGGTTTGTTTTGCATAGACCTGTGTCATGCTGACGGGATGTCAGTGGTCGGATTCAAGCCTTCATTCATTGTTTTATTTTCCTGAAAATCAATATTCTTCGGATGTCGATTTTCCTAAGAAAACAATCTAATATTGAGACTGTTATACTATCTGGTTATTAGTCCCTGATTCCAGGGTGGTGCCCCGTCAATGTTAATCCTTATTAATATTCTATTGATTTTTGAAAATTGATAATTATCTTTGACGATTGTTGATTTTGAAGGATCAATAAGTTAGTGTTAATTTTAATTAATGTATCATAGATGTTAATGATTGGTGATTATCTTTGATAATTGTTGATTTAAAGGATTAAAAAAGCTAACCTTGATTCAAATCAATGTTCTACTGATTTTAATCATTAATAATTATCTTTGATAATAACCAAACTTGCTCCTAAACGTAGCACACTACATTTACTGAAGCCCCATATGAGGTTTTAATGAGTCAGATTCAATTAATTAATTTAAATATTAATTAATAACTAAAGAAATAATTATTAATTATTTCTGATAGTAACACTGATCTAAACAACCAGTAAAGCCCTACAGTGGCATCAGCTCTACATTATGGGATGTCACCTCATCAGCCATGACTGTATAGATCTGTGCATTTTTGACCTCGTCCACAGTCTGGGCCTGAATCGTTCGCTTTCCTATCACATCAATCATCTGATTTTGGGGCAAGAGGTAGGTTGCATTTCTGAGCTTTGGCCGTTCCATGTGCTGCTTCAGCTTCTCATCATGGTTTGCAAGTAGTTTCATCAGGGCCAAGAAGTTTCCAGGATTGCCAGTAGAATGCTGCTTCTCAGATGTACCTCTAAGTGCAATGCACTGGCGACCACAGTATAGTACACTCTCTGCTACAGACTTGAGTATGTGCCCATTTTCTTTGATATTGGCTTCCTTCTTACTGTCCATAAGGACCGAGATTTGGGTCTGAGGTTTTTCAACTGACTGGAGAAACAACTCAGCATTTTCAACTGCAGCTAAGTGATATGCTTTTGTTGAATGGCTGCCTATTACCATGCTTTTCTTGTGCCATTTTGTGAATGGAGCATTGACTAACACTCCCATCTGCTTTCTCTCTTTGGCATTGACAAACAGGGCACAGCACACACAGAAGTCACCATCAAGCTTGGAACTGTACACCAACCACCAGCCATATTCCTCCAAACACCCGTGTTTGAATGCCCTATTGCAGCCAGCAAGGAATTGTGTTGGAAGAATTAAGTGTTTAGAAGGTTTGTTGTGGTTCCTGAGTAAATGGTATTTCTGGCCATCAGACATCTTACGCACAATCTCTAAGATTTCTTCAACTGATTTCGTGGCCTGAATGAAAAATCCTAGATCATAAAACATCTCCTTCTCCTGACCTTCCATGACAGGGTGTGGGTCCTCCTGACCTTCCCTGAGCTGTTGCATATCACCTTGACCTTCCCTGAGCTGTTGCATATCACCTTGACCATCCATCAGCTGTTGCATATCACCTTGATCTTCCCTGAGCTGTTGCATATCACCTTGATCTTCCCTGAGCTGTTGCATATCAGCTTGACCTTCACTGAGCTGTTGTGAATCATCTGTAAATATACAGTATAGGCATTGGTCAGTGATGTAGTGTGGAGTGCATTCAACTGTTTCATTATCTGAAATACGCTTGTAGATTATTTGGCATAGATAAACAAAACTTCCTCACAAAAAGTTCACCACATATCACAAATTCAAATTCAAATCACAAAACCTATTAAGCTAACATATTTTTTTTAAAGTGTTTTTGTTTCATGTTATGAAACTTTAAGTTATGAAGAAGTCACTCAGTTTAAATTAACATTTGTAGGATCACTAACTTATAATTTGTCAGCAAACTAAGCTTGTTTTAAAGGGTGCTTTATTTATTTGGCCTATACTGCGCGCGCACGCGCACACACACACACACACACAAACTCACGTGAATAGAGCGCCAACACAGAGGAACACACATCACACATATGCAGGGTAAAAACCTTCTGAATCGGTCACTGTTGCTAGCTAGTTCCACTGGAATGATAATGGTCAGAATTTACTGTGTTCTTCCTTGACCCATGCTACACCCCTGCACTGAGTTTTGTGAAAATCGGTCTTGTAGTTTTTGCGTAATCCTGAGAGACACAGACATACATGAGTGAAAACATTAGCTACCTTCTGCTCCTGTGGGGTTGATGACTGTTAGCTAGCACGTAGCTAGCGTTAGCTATCTCAACTGTTAGGTTAGGTAGTAAATATAACAACCTTACCCCGTTTGGCAGTCTTTTTGAACATACACTATATTGCCAAAAGTATTCACTCACCCATCCAAATAATTGAATTCAGGTGTTCCAATCACTTCCATGGCCACAGGTGTATAAAATGAAGCACCTAGGCATGCAGACTGCTTCTACAAACATTTGTGAAAGAATGGGCCGCTCTCAGGAGTTCAGTGAATTCCAGCATTGTACTGTGATAGGATGCCACCTGTGCAACAAGTCCAGTCGTGAAATTTCCTTGCTACTAAATATTCCACAGTCAACTGTCAGTGGTATTATAACAAAGTGGAAGCGATTGGGAATGACAGCAACTGACAGAGCGGGGTCAGCGGATGCTGAGGCGCATAGTGCGCAGAGGTCGCCAACTTTCTGCAGAGTCAATCGCTACAGACCTCCAAAGTTCATGTGGCCTTCAGATTAGCTCAAGAACAGTGCGTAGAGAGCTTCATGGAATGGGTTTCCATGGCCGAGCAGCTGCATCCAAGCCATACATCACCAAGTGCAATGCAAAGCGTCGGATGCAGTGGTGTAAAGCACACCACCACTGGACTCTAGAGCAGTGGAGACGCGTTCTCTGGAGTGACGAATCACGCTTCTCCATCTGGCAATCTGATGGACGAGTCTGGGTTTGGCGGTTGCCAGGAGAACGGTACTTGTCTGACTGCATTGTGCCAACTGTGAAGTTTGGTGGAGGGGGGATTATGGTGTGGGGTTGTTTTTGAGGAGCTGGGCTTAGCCCCTTAGTTCCAGTGAAAGGAACTCTGAATGCTTCAGCATACCAAGTGATTTTGGACAATTCCATGCTCCCAACTTTGTGGGAACAGTTTGGGGATGGCCCCTTCCTGTTCCAACATGACTGCGCACCAGTGCACAAAGCAAGGTCCATAAAGACATGGATGAGCGAGTTTGGTGTGGAAGAACTTGACTGGCCTGTACAGAGTCCTGACCTCAACCCGATAGAGCACCTTTGGGATGAATTAGAGTGAAGACTGCGAGCCAGGCCTTCTCGTCCAACATCAGTGTCTGACCTCACAAATGCGCTTCTGGAAGAATGGTCAAAAATTCCCATAAACACACTCCTAAACCTTGTGGAAAGCCTTCCCAGAAGAATTGAAGCTGTTATAGCTGCAAAGGGTGGGCCGACGCCATATTAAACCCTATGGATTAAGAATGGGATGTCACTTAAGTTCATATGCGTCTAAAGGCAGATGAGCGAATACTTTTGGCAATATAGTGTATGTTCAATATTCTGCGACAATGACGCTGCTGCCTGCTTTCTCTTCCGTCTCTCCTGCTCTTTTTGCCCCATACTCACTATCTTGGCCTCACAGATTTTTGCTATGAGTGCATAACGTCAGTTGCTGCACATGTAATACTCCTTTAAAGGATTATATTATTGTTGGTCGTTCGAACTACCCGAACCCCCCCTGTCTATGGGCATGATGTCTGTCCTACTACCAGAGCTCTTTAGTCATTAAGCTTTAGGCAAAAATTATAAAGCAAGCCATACTATAATTATAGATTACTGTATTACAATGACAAGCTGAATGTGATTAAAACAAGGCTCACCTACATAGAACTAAATAAATAGTAGTCTTAACCATAAAATTGATAATGCTTATGGTGAGGTAGACCCATCTGCTTATTGGCCAATGTCATGCTAAAACTGTGAACCAATCAGTGCCCATTTGGTGAATATAAAAATGGCCAACGTCATTGTTGGTACCGCCCCTTGCGGAAATCCTTCATCGTGAATGAAGGTATGTGTAGTAGCTGTGTGAAATTTGTGCTTTGTGTATACGTGATAGTAATATCAGTGTATTTGTTGCCGCCAGGATAGCGTTAGTGCATCCTTCTTTTCCCTTTGTGATGCGTAGTGCGGTTTGCTGTGAACATCTCTTGGTATGTACGATTGCAGTTCTTGTTTATTGTTTCTTATGTTTGTTTATTGTTAATAATTTTACTGTTTCATTTTCGGCAGGTTTAATGTGCACGTTCGAGGGTTTCCTTGGCTCAATATACATCTACTGATGTGAATGTGTTGCTGTTTTGCCTGAGTCTTTTCCGTCTTTTGTGTAACCACAGGCCCAGTGGTTGGTTTGTTAGCCCGAGAGTGGGTGTTAGTCAGGAGACCAGTTGTAAAGTTATTTGGCTGTTGTTCGGCCATTCTGTCTCCTTACGGCTGTTCCTGTGATGCCATTTTGAGTATGTGACTGTTGCTTTTGTTTATTTGTTGTTTTTCTTTCTTGTTTTGGTTGTATTGTGATTCATATACATTGTTATTGAATTAGTTGTACTCTTGTATTTGTATTTTTACTTTCTAGTTGTGTATTTATTTTACTGTTTTCTTTGAAGTGAGTAAAATGTTAATTATTTTGGTGGTGTGCATGTGTCGAATTGATCATCATATTTACCTTATTTGTTTAATTTATGTTGTTAAATTGTATTTGTGTAATTTGGTTTGAGATTGTTTTCTTTCTTTAAACCGCTGATTACTTGGAGCTTGTTAGCACCGCCTAATCAATGGTGTTCATGTGTGTGACCGTGTTTTGTTCTTTTTGTATTGTTTTGTGCATTTACAGGAGCTGGGAAGGTTTAGAGTGGGAGGGGTTGGCTGCTATGGGCACAAACCCACCTTCGCTGGACCAGACAGGACTGGCAAAAAGTGCTCTTCACTGACGAGTCGTGGTTTTGTCTCACCAGGGGTGATGGTCGGACTCACATTTATCGTCGAAGGAATAAGCGTTACACCAAGGCCTGTACTCTGGAGCGGGGTCGATTTGGAGGTGGAGAGTCCATCATGGTCTGGGGTGGTGTGTCACAGCTTCATCGGACTGAGCTTGTTGTCATTGCAGGCAATCTCAACGCTGTGCATTAGAGGGAAGACATCCTCCTCCCTCACGTTGTACCCTTCCTGCAGGCTCATCCTGACATGACCCTCCATTTCTAATTGTGGGGGTGCTTTGCTGCAGGAGGAACTGGTGCATTTCACTAAATAGATGGCGTCATGAGGAAGGAAAATTATGTAGATATATTGAAGCAACATCTCAAGACAACAGCCAGGATGTTAAAGCTCAGTCACAAATGGGTCTTCCAAATGGACAATGACCCCAAGCATACCTCCAAAGTTGTGGCAAAATGGCTTAAGGACAATAAAGTCAAGGTTTTGGAATGGCCATCACAAAGTCCTGACCTCAATCCGATAGAAAATTTGTGGGCAGAACTGAAAAAGCATGTGAACAAAAGAAGCCTACAAACCTGACTCAGTTACACCAGTTCTGTCTGGAGGAATGGGCCAAAATTCCAGCAACTTATTGTGAGAAGCTTGTGGAAGGCTACCCAAAATGTTTGACCCAAATTATACAATTTAAAGGCAATGCTACAAAATATTAACTATGAAATAAATAATTCTCTCTACTATTATTCTGATATTTCACATTCTTAAAATAGTGATCTTAACTGACCTAAGACAGGGAATGTTGTCTATGATTAAATGTCAGGAATAGTGAAAAAACTGAGTTTAAATCTATTTGGCTAAGGTGTATGTAAATTTCTGACTCCAACTGTAAAACACACACACACACACACACACACACACACAAACTCAGTGCCTTGCAAAAATATTCAGACCTCTTGAAAATTATCTTTTTGTTCTGAATTTGTATTGCAAACTCATCAGTACTGTGAGTACATTTTTAAAGCCAAAATTAAAGATATTGGAGTAGATATTTAAAAGAAAAGAAAACTGAAATATGCTGCTTGCATACTGTAAATATTCATACCCCTCATATTACTATTTAGTCGGGCCACCTTTTGCTGCACACAGGATGAGTGTAAGTTTTGTCCATTCCTCTTGGCAGATTTGCTCCAGGTGGTTCAGGCTGGTTGGGTTGACTGCAGTTTTCAAATAGTGCCACAGATTCTCGATAGGATTGAGATCAGGACTTTGGGCCACTGTAGGGTATTCACCTTTTTGTTCAAGAGCCATTCCATTGTTGCTTTTGCTTTGTGCTTGGGATCATTGTCCTGCTGAAAGGTGAAATTCCTCCCAAGCTTCAGTTTTTAGCAGACTGAAAAAGATTCTCCTGCAGTATTGCCCTGTATTTTGCTCCATCAAAGATCCCAAGCACAAGCCAAAATCAACATTGGAATCCTGTTGAGAATCTGAGGCACTATTTGAAAATTGCAGTCCACAAGCACCACCTAACCAACCTGAAACACTCTGCCAAGAGGAATGGACAAAACTTACTCCCAGCTTATGTGCAAAGCTGGTAGATACTTACCACAAAACATTTAAAGCCGTTATTACAGCAAAAGGTGGCCTGACTAAACATTAATATGAGGGGTATGAATATTTATGCAAAAGGCATATTTCAGTTTTTTCTTTTCTTTGAAATATCTACTCAGATATCTTTAATTTTGGCTTTAAAAATTTACTCATAGAACAGATGAGTTTGCAATAAAAATCCAGAAAAAAACAGATAATTTTCAAGGGGTCTGAATATATTGCAAGGCAAAGTTGCACCCCCAGATCATCACCGATCCTCTACCAAATTTCACAGTGGATGCAAGACACTGTGGCTTGAAGGCCTCTCCAGGTCTCCGTCTAATCATTAGACGACCAGGTGGAGGATTGGTGATGATCTGGGGGTGCTTCAGCAAGGATGGAATCGGGCAGATTCGTCTTTGTGAAGGATGCATGAATTAAGCCACGTACAAGGTTATCCTGGAAAAAACTTGCTTCCTTCTGCTCTGACAATGTTCCCAAATTCTGAGGACTGGTTTTTCCAGCAGGACAGTGCTCCATGCCACACAGCCAGGTCAATCAAGGTGTGGATGGAGGACCACCGGATCAAGACCCTGTCATGGCCAGCCCAATCTCCAGACCTGAATCCCATTGAAAACCTCTGGAATGTGATCAAGAGGAAGATGGATACTAATAATTTTGCAGTGGTCTCTTAATTTTTTCCAGAGCTGTATGTGTGTGTGTGTATATTACACACATACAAGTCTTTTACAATGTTTTCATTTATAAATTGGGGAAGGCCTTTCCACAGTAATTTGGTGTACTGGCAATGCCAAAACAAATTGACAATAGTCTACGGGTGCTGCTTACAGAAAGAGCATTCAACTTCAATATATTTTCTAAATTTCTTTAAATAATTATTAACAGGGTAGACTCAATGAATTATACGAAAAGATACTTCTTTTATCTTCTTGGTAAGTAAATATTTATTTGGAAGCAGCCAGACCTTCCTCCAGTCAACATCTGAGACAAAAGCATTCCAATATACTATAACATTTGGGACTGACACAATATCACTTTGAAGTAAATAACGTGTAGATCTTTTAGAGGTCGAAGAGAAGCAGGTTTTCCCCACCATAGAGACAGCAGGGTCTAGAAGAGGTAAATCAAAGGGATAGGGGGTATTTCTTAGCAATCTAATAACACCATTTGGTATGGCGTCAAGTACGCTAGCAAATTCTTTGGGAATTATAGGAATATTAAAACGATTCAGAAATTATTCTTAACTTAATATATAGCCTTCTGCATTAAATAAGTGGCTTACAAGCAAAATGCCTGCATCAAACCAGTGTTGGAGGAAGAGAGATTTGTTCTTATGTAAAATATTTCTGTTGTTCCAAATAAAATATTTAGGTGGAGAGAAGTTGTGTTTATCAATGACCAGGCGAGAAGAACCTGTTTATGAAAATGGGACAATTTAGCTGGTATATATTCAACATTATAATTACAAAGCAACAAAAATTAAGCCCACCAAACTGAGAGAAAATATGATGTGGGATAAAGTTCCAAACAGAGGATTGTCACGTTTATTTGATTTGTTCTTGTTTTCATGTCTTTTATTTTTAAGTTCAGGTCATGTGGTGTCATGTGATTTGTTCAGGTCATGTGGTGTTCCCTCATGTGATCTTGTCATGTGTTTCCCCTGTTCACGTGTCTTGTTTTCATTGGTTCATTGTTTGATTACTTTGTCAACAGTCTTGTCTTTTCATTGGTTAAAGTTAATTTAGTCTTGTTATCTTGTTTATAGTTTAGTCTTGTGATTGGTTGTCTTGTTTACCTGTTACCCATGTCCTTGTATTTAAGCCCTCATGTTTGCCATTTGTCGATTGTCAGGTATTGTTTGGTGTAATGTAGTCCATGTTCAAGTCAAGTTTATGTTTAGTTTTGTTTTGGATTCGTTTCACATTCTGGAATATACTCACATTTGAATAAACTGCACCTGGGTTCCTATATCATCATCATCATCGTCTTCTGCTGCCTGTCATTGCTGAGCTTCATTACAAGGATGTGTCTTGCCCACTCACGTTTAAGAGTATTATTAAAAGTGCAAAAGTCTAACCTATTAAGAACACCATTCTCATAGGTATTTATAACAACAGACTTCTTGATATAATGTATGCCATTTTTTCCAAATTAAATTAAATAACATTTTGTGACTTTTGCTGTCAACATGGAGAGATTGAGCAGTGTATGATAATCTGGAGATACCCTCACCTTTGTGTTGGGCCTCATGTATTCAGATAGAAGACAAAGGCAGGCCTAACACAGTCGTAAAAACCTAACTCAAGCCCCCACATTCCAAGTCGTAAATTATACTGATAAAGATCGCGCCAGGGTCAAACAAAGGGAGTCCAAAACAGACTACAAATCCCATGAAGCCTTGCTCACTAAAGGATCGAACTCTCAACTCCTATTGGATGAGGCACACAACAGAATGTCCCTCAAACATGACATCATCAGGAGTTGAAATACCTCTGAAATGCTTCCGGGATTTGCTTCCAGCAACTTTGTTCATCCTGTATAGACGCAGTTCATCGCTGCTCTCGGGTGCAACCTCGTGGCACAAGGAAGTAACGTCCGACTTGAAACTGTGGCCATACAATCTCCATCTCGCTGGACGAGTTGAGATTACTCTGTGTTCAACCGAACACTCTAACGGATCCGAAGGAGACCGCCAAGCAATTCGCATCTTCATCCGTTTGCCTACAGAAGTGAAGAGATTGAAGATGGAAGAGAAATCTTTAATAAAGTCGACATTTCTGAGTTCTCCGCCAGCCCACTGAGAATCAACAGCCGTACTGCCCTCCGACAGAATGAGGAAACGGCCTCCCATCATCACCCGAGCCTCAAGGAACCGGGTCAGAGTTAAAGGATGGAGGAAAACACATTCTACCTGTGTCCTCATGCGATTCAAGTAAGAGGTTTACGTCTGGGCAGAGATAGAATATTTTAGTGTGTTATTCTTGTGTTTCAAGGTTTTTGCTTGTACAGTTTACGGGCCGCCATGTCCGCTCATTATTAATACTCAGGGTATTAATTATCACTTATTTGTTTTGCTGTATTGTGGTCCAACCAAATTGGACTGTTGTGCAATTTCGCCATCGCGGGTGAGACAGGTAAACTGAGTTAATCCGTTAAAGAGTCAAAGTACGCGGGACTGTTTACGAGCCATCCACCACATCTCTGAGCGATGAACTAACAGCTGCTTTCTCTCCCACGATCGCGAAATCGGCTTTAGGGCCGTTACTTCTCTCTCTCTCTCGTACTAACCACACACACACACGTGCGCGCGCGACCCCTCACAAACATTCTGGCACACATTTTAGGCTCCTAGATAGCTTAACGCTAAAGCCCAGCTTTGTCCCTAAGCTATCGTACAAGCGGATACACGCGGTAACTGGTAGACGCCATTGACTGATTTCTCGCCGCCCCCATTCGCGGTCATATTCCCTGGCCGGAAGTCTTGCGTGACATACTCTCTACAAGAGTCATGTCTGCCATTTTGTGCGCGTCCCTCCTTACACACACACACACACACTGTCACACACACACCTTATGTGTTATAGGATTATTTTGATTTCCATATCTAATCATATCACTGTTTAGTTTATAGTTGTAAGTCGGAAGTTTATTGACTGCATTGTATGAATTATTAATTGATATTACTGCATAAATAAACTTTGTTTATATTACAAAGAGAAGTGTTTTGGTTTGTTTTGCATACGCCTGTGTCATGCTGACAGGATGTCAGTGCTCGGATTCAAACCTTCATTCATTGTTTTTTTTCCCGAAAATTGATATTCTTCTGATGTCGATTTTCCTAAGAAAACAATCTAATATTGAGACTGTTTTACTATCTGGTTATTAGTCCCTGATTCCAGGGTGGTGCCCCGTCAATGTTAATCCTTATTAATATTCTATTGATTTTTGATAATTAATAATTATCTTTGATGATTGTTGAATCTGAATGATCAATAAGCTAGTGTTAATTTTAATTAATGTTTCATCGATGTTAACAATTGATGATTATCTTTGATAATTGTTGATTTAAAGGATTAAAAAAGCTAACATTGATTCTGATCAATGTTCTATTGATTTTAATAATTAATAATTATCTTTGATAATTATTAATTATTGCTAATAACCAAACTTGCTCCTAAACGTAGCACACTACATTTACTGGAGCCCCATATGAGGTTTTAATGAGTTAGATTCAATTAATTAATTTAAATATTAATTAATAACTAAAGGAAATAATTAGTAATTATTTCTGATAGTAACACTGATCTAAACAACCAGTAAAGCCCTACATTTGAAAGTAGAACTCTCCCTCTTGAAGATAAATCTCTTTGCTACCATAATTATTATTTATTTATTTATTTTGTCTTTTCTATAATATGGGAAAAATTAAGTAAACATCTATCATTTTGGTTCTTACAAATTGAAATACCTATATATGTTACTTTATTCTTAACTGGTATAATGTTAATAACAGGCAGGGTGCGTTTTTTAAGTTCACATTTAGAGACATTTAAAAAAAGACCAGAGGCACGTCAGCCATGGTACACAAGGTATGGATATGATCTGACGTCACTCCACAACAAGTCATGAGTAATCGAGCACACCCTTCAATTGGTAAGCAAGACCAGCCCACCTAATTATCATACAAGAGACAGAAATGTAAAAATAAAAACATAAATAAAATGAAATAAATAAATGTGGGAATATTTAAAAATGTAAATAAATACGTGTGGGAATAAATAAATATAAATATAAAAATAAATGAACAGAAATAAATAAATATAAAAATAAACAAACAAAAATAATAATAAACTAAATAAAAATCAAATTAAAAATAAATACAGAAAATATTTTTTTTTTTAAATGAGAAAGAAAGACAAAAATAAAATAAAAATTCAGGACTAAATTAAATTAAAAACTAATATTTATTTTATCAGGACATTTATTTCTTTATTTTTTCATTGTTAAATGTTTTATTTATTTTTTTATTTCTGCAGGTTTGGGCCTCCATACATACTCTATGAATATGTGCTTTAAAGGAATTTCATCCAGTGATTTTATGAGAGAAAATACATAATATATTTTGAATGTGAAAATTCCAAAAGATCTGAAGCAGTGGTCAAAACTTGCTGACAGCAATATGACAACTCTTGCCATGGAGAATAAAAGGCTCTTGGAACAATGGCTATCCAAACCAGAAAAGTATTAACCATTAAAGTATCAACCACATTTTAACCATGCATTTATACATAAACAACCCATCTACAAGAAAACAAAACTCTCTTAAAGGGTATGTACCGGTTGCACATCATTGAAAACAATTATAGAACTCATTATGTTCACCAGTACTCTGATTATTGCAACAACCATAGTATAAGGAATAATTAGATTTAGATGTTTACATGATTTGGGCCAACCACTTCACACTTCTCTGATTATTTGCTGAGAAATGTGATGTTTTTTTTTTTGTTTTTTATAAATGTCTCTATAAATATAGCTTGGCATAAGGAAAATTAGTCAGTCAGTTTGTGAGTTTTTTTTAGCGATTTATTAAAAGAACCACTTCATAAGAGTCATTTTCGACTACACTGGATGCGCTGTCTGTTTTTATTCACTAAAAAGAATCGGTTCATAAGAGTCATTTGTTTGTTAGACTACATTGGTTGCTCTGTCTGTTTTGATTCAATAAAAAGAATCAGTTCACAAGAGTAATTTGTTTGTCGGACTACATTGGTTGCTCAGTCTGTTTTGATTCACTAAAAATAATCAGTTCATAAGAGTCATTTGTGTGTGAATCGGAATACACACGATGAATGTTGTATTTCGCCCGCAAGCACAAACTCATTTCAAAGACGTGTTTCCTTCCCATTATTTTGCAGCATTTTGCAGCATCTTTTTATCTTCCCATCATTAAATTCAGACTGCAAATGGACATTCACAACTCAGGAAAATATGATTCCTTTTGATTCAGTTCACTTGACATCGCTGTAAGCACTATGGGGAAGTGTCCTTGCACGACCTTGCTGAAACTCTTATACAATCACGGTAATATAAGCGGGCACTCAGTCACCAGTTCTTCAGAATTTTCTTCCTTCAAGACTGCAAACTTTGTCTTCATCTAGGAATACTTTCTGCTTCGCCGTCGATATACACTTATAGTGGACAGAACTTCTCAGCAAGTTGCGAACAGCACGACTCATCACCTGTGATCAGCGCCTGACCGAGAGGATTTCCACTCTCCTGTGTGTTCTGGTGAAGGGTTCTCCACATTACTGTGCGAAGATGCTCTCTGTGAATGGCTTCTTCACTTCAGACGCTCTACGTTGATCAATGCGACGCTTCAGCGAAACTCCTACCTGCTTCCCACAGCACTCTGGCTGGAGTTACTGTATCCTTTATATATATATGTATACAATATCAACTAAAGAGCCACTTGCATGATACGCATCTTTTTAAAGATTCTGCAAGTTTTTCCTATGCGAATGGCACATTCTGCTGCCTAATGTGCAATATGTGCATGATGAGCTCCGGCCCTCTATAGGAGCGCACTCCTCATTATGTTTGGTGGCTCTGACAATGGGGATGATCTGTGTCACTCGCAGCTTCAGGTGAGTGATTCATGGAGGATGTTGCCTCTCCTTCCCCCAGCGTGGGTGAAGAACATGCACATGCCACAGAAAAGGAGCTTCTTTGCGTCTTCACAAGGGCGGTTGAAGAGCTTGGTCTTGAGTGGTCCCCTCCAGAAGAGCCAGAAAAGTCTAGTCTGGATGAATGGTTTTTGAAAACAGTCCGTCTTCAACAGACCGCGGTCTGGAGGAGTGCACCATTCTTCCCTGAGGTCCACGCAGAGCTCACAAAGACCTGGCGTGTGCCTTACTTTTCACACACTCAGGTTGGAGATACTGCCGTGCTCACTAGAGTGGACCAAGCAGAGGAAAAAAGGCTACTCAAAGCTTCCCCTGGTGGAACAGGCAGTCGCAGCTCACCTCTGCCATAATACTGCCATGTGATGGAAATCCCACCCCTCCAAGCCATGTTGACTGATGTCTGCACAGGCTGGAAGAGCTTATACAGCAACAGGATAAGCTGGTTCAGCATTCCACAGCATGTTGGTGCTCCAGGTTTTTCAAGCTAAGCTCCTCAAACAGATGGATGAGCAAGGCCCCGATCCAGAGCTGTTCAAAGAGCTCTGCACCACTACAGATTTGCCGCTGCTTGCCATAAATGCTACCGCTCAGGACATCGGCAAAGCGATGAGCAGCCTGGTGGTTTTGGACCGGCATATTTGGCTAACTCTCACGGAGATGTGTGACGTAGAGAAAGCTGCCCTCCTCGACACCCCGTTGTCGCCCAACGTGGGAGGCTTTTTAGAGTGCTTCATTGCGCCGCAAAAGCAGTCTCAAGCGATGAAATATTTTCTGCCAAAGAGAAGTAGCACTTTCCTTTTCCCAGCACACTCCCGATCTAATTCCGGTCAGCACCTGGCAAAGAATCAATTTCTCGCTGCCCCAGCGCAGCCTGAAGCTACAACTGAGCCATCTGTGAAGCCATGCAAACCGTTGCCCAAGCGTAAGCACTCAGCATCTCAGAGTGAAAACATGCTGACGGAAAAACCCCGGCCGGGCAGCAGAAACGTTCCTGACATGACCAGCCCCATGAAGAGGAGCCCAGAGCTGGCCGTTATTCACGGCCCAGAGCCATAGAAGGCTCGATTCAAGGCACACAGTGTTTCTCCTCTCTTTCCCAATACTGTTTATCGGGAACTGGACATTGTTCAAAATGTTGCTTCTGTGTGTATTACTCAAACAGAGGTTGTTCTCACAAAAGAGAAAAGAGGCTGTTGTACAAACACGGGATGCTCACACAATCTCAGAAAAAGGGCCATTTCCACTTCACGTATCATACACTATGCTCAACCACTTCCCTATGGTGAGCGGTGCTCTATTTCCTATAGCGAACGAATCAATAAGCCTGCTGTCTCACTGCGAGAACACGTGGCGAGCCCTCACGGGCGTGTCAGTCTGGGTGTTAAAAACTATCGAGCATGGTTATACGATTTTGTTTGAACGCCGGCCACCTCGCTTCACCAGCATTTTGCAATCTGTGGTCCAACAACAGGATGTGTCAGTGTTGCGCGCAGAGATTTACAGTCTCCTCGCAAAAAACATGATAGAGACTGTCCCAGACTGCAACACACACAGAAGGTTTACAGCTGTTATTTTCTCTTTCCGAAGAAAGACGGCGGACTTCAGCCAATTCTAGATGTGAGATGCTTGAATCTTTCACACACAAAGCACCCATTCAGAATGATAACTTTCCAACAGATCTTATCGCACATCCGTCCTCAGGACTGTTTTGTGTCAATAGATCTGAAGGATATGTACTAATTGCACCACATCACAGGCAGTTTTTGAGATTTGCGTTCAAGGGAACTGTGTATCAATTCAAAGTCTTACCTTTCGGTATGTCTCTGGCTGCTCGCATGTTCACGAAATGTATCGATGCGCCGCTCGCCCCATTGAAAATGAAAGGTGTGCATGTTTTGAATTACCTCAACAATTGGCTATTACTCTCCCAATCAGAGGCACTATTGAGCAAACACAGAGACTTGCTGCTTTGACACCTGAAAAATCTGGGTTTGAATGTCAACTGGGCGAAAAGCACACTTTTCCCCAAATGGTAAATTTCCTTCTTAGAGGTTCGTCTTGACTTCGTGAGCATGTGCGTGCACCTCACAAACAAGTGTGTACAGACCATTCTTTGGTGTCTGTCTCAGTTCAAACTGGGGAAAACATTGCCACTGAAGTCATTTCAGAAAATGCTGGGTTTTATGGCGGCAGCATCCACTGTCATACCGTTAGATCTGTTACACATGAAACTCAAACTCAAGCGGCACGTTCCACATCATGCCTGGAGCCTCGGGTGCATGCAGATTGCAGTGATTTGCTGCTGTCTGGCTGCTCTAGCACCATGGACAGTGCCAACTTCTACCAACAAGGTGTTATGCTGGGTTAAATTTTAAGAAGAAAAGTGGTGACCACAGAAGAATCCAACACAGGTTGGGGAGCGGTGTGTGATGGATGCCCGACTTCCGGCACCTGGACAGGTGCGAAACGGGCGTGGCACATCACCTGCCTAGGACTACTGGCTGTCTTTCTAGCTTTGAGAGCTTTTCCTTCCAACATTGTGAATCACCACATTCTGATTTGTTCAGACAACACAACAGTAGTGGCTTACATAAATTGCCAGGGTGGACTCCGATTGCCACAATTAATGAGCATGACACAACGCCTCCTCCAATAGAGCGGGCATCATCTCCTCTTATTGCATCCTGGGCCGTCTGAATTTTGGAGCAGATCTGCTGTCATGCCAGGGAGTATTACCGGGGGTATGGAGACTTCATCCACAGACAGTAATGAGGATTTGGGAAATATTCGGCAAAGAGGAAGTCGACCTATTCGCCTCCATGGAGAAAGCCCACTGTCCCCTCTAGTACTCAATGTCCCAAGCCACGCTAGGCATGGACGCGCTGGCTCAAAAATGGCCAGCAAAATGCAAGTATGCATTTCACCTGGTGCGCCTCTTTCAGTCTGTCATTAGCAAAGTCAGAGAGGACGTGGAAACAGTTCTGTTAATTGCGCCGAAATGGCCCAATTAGTCCTGGTTTCCGGAGATGATAGAAATACTAGACGGCCCTCCATGGGAAATACTGCTGAGGAGAGGCCATCTCTTTCAAGCACAAGGCACGATTTGGCATCCTCAGCCAGAGCTGTGGAACCTACATGTGTAGCCCCTGAACGGAATACATCAGACAAGCCAGAATTGGCTCAGTTGGTGATGAATACCATTTTACAGGCTAGAACACCATCCACGAGACGCCTCTATGCACTTCACATGGTAAAGACTTGGTGAATTGCCCCATAGCTGAGATTTAGACATTCCTTCAAGAGCAGCTGGACACTGGTCTTACCCCATCAGCGCTTAAGGTTTGTGTAGTGACTATTTCAGCATACCACTCCTTGGAGGCTGGCTGTTCAATAGGCAAACATAATCTAGTCATAAAGTTCCTTAGGGGAGCACGGCATTTAAACCCCCTCGCCCTGCTATGGTGCTGACTTGGGACTTGAATCTGGTGCTGAAGGCACTCACAAACTCCCTGTTCGAGCCACTGGAATCTGTTGAGCTGTGGGTGCTTTTCTGAAAGACCACACTCCTATTGGCTTTGGCATTTTTTTAAACGGGTGGGTGAAATGCTGGTGCTGTCAACTGTCAAAAGCCACCATTAAACTTAGAAAAGGCTACGTGCCTAAGGTTTTATCAATGCCCTTCAGGGCTCAGGTAGTTCCTTTGCAAGCCTTCTTTCCCCCACCATTTAATTCAGAAGAAGAGAAATCTATGCATATGTTATACCCAGTGAGGGCATTGCATAAATATGTTGTGCACCCATTAGTTTAGGCTGTTGGATCAGCACTTTATTTGTTGTGGAGGAAGCACAAAAGGAATGTTCATCTCCAAACAAAGGCTCTCTCACTGGATCGTTGATCCGATCGCCCTTGCTTATGAATCACAGGGTGCGAATTGCACTATTGGTGCAAAGTGCATTCAACAAGAGGCCTGGCCTCTTCATGGGTGTGGACAAACGGGACATATGTTTGGCAGCAGGAAGTTCCTCACAAAACACGTTCATGAGATTTTATAACCTGGACGTGGTGTCCATCTCCTCTCAAGTCTTCTCTGTATTGAGTGCTTCTTACATTCAAGCGGGAGCCCCAGCTCTTATTACAGGTGGGCTACCAACTATAATCAACACAGCCAACTAATTATAGGCTGTTGAACTGCCCCTTTTAAAAGTCATAAGTACTCCCATAAGAAATAAAACCTACTTTCCCATCTTGTTGTGAGAGGGTTTATAATCCATACTGTGTATATCTACTATATATGGTTCATATAGATCCCAGACTACATTAATTTCCATCTGGCATCCGCCACATGGGACTATTCATATACACTTTAATATGACTTATAAGTCATCAGCCTGTGACTCCTTATGAATATATCTATTTAGTGTTATAATTCTGGGAGTGTAACGTCACGTAGTGCGGCGTGATGGGATATCATTCCCCATGGTGCTTACGGCAATGTTGAGTGAACTGAATTGAAAGGGAACATCTCTGGTTACACATGTAAACACGGTTCCCTGAGATTAAGGTAATGTGACATTGCGAAAGCTGGCCACACTACTACTTAAGAGTTTTTTTTAATATGAGTGACTCACTCTTCTCCCTCAGTCAGAAAATTCTGATGAAATGGTGACTAAGCGCCCACTTATATAGGCCTACTGCGCCACTTAAAGGGTGGGGCTCAGACACCATTGCCAATCAGAAGATTGGTGTGATTGTATAAGGGTTTCAACAAGGTCGTGTTAGGACACTTCCCCACGGTGCTAACGGCAATGTCTCATTCCCTTCATCTCAGGGAAGCGATGTTACATGTGTAACCAGAGACGTTTTCTTTTGCCGTGGGGCTGTAGATGGGGGAGCACCACTGCTGGAAAACGGTGCATGGAACTGCCATTTTACATGAAGCCGAAAAGTAAGAGCAGCTTCACCTTTTTCGCCATGTTTTCGAACCTGTGCTTGAGTGGAACATGATCCGTCTGCAGCACTGGTGCAGGCGCACTATAGTCCGAGTGGAAGAAATGCGATTAAAGTGTTTACATGCCAGTATAAAGTGATTAAAATTGGAGTACTCCACATATTTTACTGCGATTATCATTACTCTGATTATTAGCATAATCACAATATCATAATCACAATATTCTGTTTACAGGAGCTACAGTTTAATCGCATTGTTGCCATAATCGCATTCACATTATAATCACATTATGACGGTCCATGTAAGAGTGGCCATTGTTAAGTGTAAAGTGGTTATTATTATTTTTTATTTTATTTTAGCCAAATCATTCTTCCGGTTTCAAAACTAAACTTGAAGAAATCTCATAAAATATGAGGTATATGCGTTAACTCTGTGATTGGTAGTAGAGTACACTAATATAGTAGGTATCCAAAGAGAATAGGTTTTCTACAGCTGCAGTCACCATGTGAATAAGTCATAGCAGTTCTAAACTGCTAAGGGGTGCTATAACCATAGAATTTCAAAAGGCCAGAGCTGAGCGCCTAAAAGCTGCTTCTCACGTCATGATCATTCAGTTTGTTCAGTCATTGCAGAAATGTTTGGTTAAGCTTGTTTTGCCAACAGCCATAAAATAGAAAAAGAAAAGGAAGTAGAAGAAGAAGAAACAGAAGAACAACAAACATTAGGCATTTCTCAATAAGCGTTCTTGTCAGTACTTGTGTTCTTGTGGACTTGTGAAATGTCATCAGTCACAGCCCAAGTACTGTTCCAATTCAAAGTCCGCATCTAGCCAAGTACAGTCCAAATGCCCAGATGTGTTCTTGCTCCACTCGTTTTATCGACGCATCGGGAAGTGTGGACTTGGGACAGCCAAGTATCTCAGAATGCATTTCGCACCAACCAGTGGCAATAGTGGAGTAGAAAATGCACAACTGTAAGTTATAATTTTCAAAATACTACTGTTGTTGTGTCACGGAATGTAGTTTTAAAATTTTTTAGGCGAGAATTTAGTGGTCGATATATGTGGTCGATTTATCAAGATAAATCGACTCTGACATTTTTCAGAGATGTGAGGTCCCACTAGTGGGACAGCCAGCATGACTCACCAGCTATCAAGATGACTGGGTGGTCAGCGCTCATGGTACCCCACTGAGAACAGTCTTATCTCGGCAAGTCCTTTTGAAATTTGCCACTGGCCCTGATGTTTCTGTAGTGGTTAAACAGGAGATATAATTCGTTTTGGGTATATCTAATGGGCAATCTTTAATCTTAGAGTCTAAATCTATTATTTGTTCCCAGGCAAATTGGCTTGGCTGAGGGCAAAGTTAAGGTTCATAACTTTATATTTTTATTTAACTTTAATGTTGTCCTAGAGCGCTGCCTTTGTACTTTTGACTGAATTGTTTGCTTGTCTTTATTACCTATTGTACAAACGTGTTATACTTTTATAATGGCTATTATTCTCCATTAAAACTAACATTTAAGCAATATTTTCAGCTTTATTATAAAGCGTACCAATGGCAATGGCAATCCGGGTCTGATCCATTTTTATGCTTTTTGTCTAATTTTCTAATGTCTAATTTTGTTTCTCCTCATTCACTCATTCACCAACGTCCACAACAACAATCTTCCACAACTTTTTTCCTGCCACTGGCTTTTTATATGTAGGCTACAGATCTAGGAACACTCAAAATATATACATATCAATATTTTTAAAATGAAAACAAAAAGAGGCAGGCTTGTGTTTTATATCATATTTCATTTTATTGTAAATATACATTACAGTGAAGACAACTTGAGTAGGCATGTATTGCCAAGACAAGCTGAGGTGGTGATGTCATCAAGTACATTTCTGTTCCAATTGCAGAGTGACAGTACTGTGTCCTCCCGTCCTTGGGACTTGTACTCCCGAGTCGAACTTGCCAAGTCCGAACTACCAAGTATGCAAGTCTGAAATTGGCTTACTTGGTATTGACAAATGCCCACTGATTTGCTGGAGGGAACTTCCGGCAACATTTCAGCATTCACGAGGAATCCCACGCATCGGAGGCTTTTTATTAATTCACATTTCACTAGAGAGAATAATAATTTGTGAGTATTTTTATACAGATGTTATGAGCGAGCATCATCAGGCAGCATATTCAAACAGTTGTTATTTCCAAAACTAAACCTGTGCTTTCTTTTAAAGTGCTGATAGGCTAGCCCATATTTTCTATTTTTAAACAGGATTAACAAATGTGAATTAATTAATTTATATGTGTATCATTGTATCATATGTTATATTCTCCTGGCAATAAAAATGAAAGAAAAAGTGAACAGAATTATTCTTTTCCATGGAAGCATCAAATGAAATATCGTAAAATATGTTAATAAGAATCACAATTTTCCATTACATGAATTATATTGGAAGTAATGTGACCACATTTTTTGTATAATACTACCTGTAAAGCCTGACATATAAAAGAAGTCAAAAAATTCCTTTTTTTTTTTATTTTATTTTTTTTACAGTAAACTGTTTTAGTACCATTAGAAAAACTATATTATATATATATATATATATATATATATATCATAAAAAAAGTGTCACTTTTTATTTATTTATTTATTTATTTTTTTTTTTTTTATGTATTATATTTGATTCATTATGCTTTAAAGGTAATTATCCTCCTGAGGCCCAGCAATTCATTTTTGTGTAGGACATTTTTTATGTAAGTTTTTCTTAGCCCATACATGCTACAGTGTTAAATCTTGGAGTATTATCAGAGGACTCCCTGGGCTTTTCAGAAATACCAAATGTTCGAGAGTTTGGTCATGACAGTTTCCTCTCCTTGGTCTATAAATATGGATTGAAATGTATCGCAGTTCAATTCAACACATCAAATTCAATATGAATAAAATATTTATTTTTCAATAAACAATTTTTATCATAAATATTTTATGCACCAAACTCTATATTGATATTTAAAAAAAGGACACTTTTTTTGCTGGGTCTCAGGAACTTATTGTAGGATGACATCATAATTGCTTGTAATGTAAAATAATGAGATATTTATAATGACAGAGCAGGCTGCATATATGAAAATACACATAAATATTAGTTCACACTTTAAATATATCTTATAAAATGTATATATATCAGAATTTTCAAAGCTCTGTGAATTTTTTTTGGTGGGCATGAATGGAATGTAATGGTGATTGAAAGATATACCTCAAAAGCCTGTTGTATAACATTTGATACATGGATTTCAAAGGGGGTGTTCAATAAAATAATATTCCAAATTAAAGCCAAGCACAAGTTGCTTATATTCAGCAAATATTCATTTTAAATTATCATTAACAATATAATAATTAGTCACTTTTACTTTATTAAAATAAGCTGTCATTTATCCCAATATAAGAGTCACTTTTCGTGGAAGTCCACCTCCATTTTAAATAGATCAATATAAACATTGAAAATGTTTCACAAATAACCACCAGATGGTGCCATAAATGTGTGAAACTTACATACCATAGGTTGTTTGGCTCGTCAGCTTGAAGAGAGAGTGAAACAGGAGCCGTCAAACGTGTATCATATTTGATACACATGGCTTTATAGGGTTAAGCTACATGTAACATCCAGAAACACCATGCAGTTCAAAATTGTAGATTACGTACTTTGTTCTAAGTTGTCTGTCTTAGTATTTTATTAGTAGTTAATACGAAGTGATCTATCATTAGGAGTCTGTAGTAGTGTGTAAGTGTGTGTTTATTACAGTGTTTTCACTTTGTTTGAGAGTATTATTCATTGCTATGTTTAGAGTTGTTTGTTTACTGTGTGTTAAACTCGTGTTGTTTAAGTGCTTGTTTTACAGTGTTTCACTTGTTTTTACAGTATTATTCCTTACTAGGTTTAGAGTTGTTTGTTTATTGTGTACTGAAGTCGTGTGTATTCTCACGTCTCACGTGACACTAAGTTTCGGTTAGCCACGTGCACTAGCTTTGTTGTGCTAAAGAGTAAAGCCACGTTCACACTGTCAGCAAAGTCCCTGTACTCTGTGTCGCTCAGTGGGCGTTCCTACTGCTGTCACTCTAACGTTATTGTTTGGTTGCACAAATGGTCATAGCTTTCGAAAATCTGATCACAGATAAGATTTACTGCCAGTAAAACTAAGATATCATTCTTATTTGACTAGGAATAATTTGTTTTGCCTCTAATAACAAACATTCTACAGGGTGTTTTTTATATAAACTGCAGCTGTGCTCATTGCATCATATCATGAACAAGACGAGCAGTCTATTAATGTATAAATGAAACTCACTCACAATGCCGACAATTTCTGGTACATGATCCAATTTGATAAGAAATCAGTTTACTTGCTGCTAAAAATGAGCATTCTGGAAGAGAAAGTGTTGTAAACTGCAGCAATGCTCAATCATATCAATGAACGATCTTTCAATGTATCAATCAAACTCACTTAGAATGCTGTCAATATCTGACACGGTTTTATATATATATATATATATATATATATATATATATATATATATATATACACACACACAGTATCTCACAGAAGTGAGTACACCCCTCACATTTTAGTAAATATTTTATTATATCTTTTCATGTGACAACACTGAAGAAATGACACTTTGCTACAATGTAAAGTAGTGAGTGTACAGCTTGTATAACAGTGTAAATTTGCTGTCCCCTCAAAATAACTCAACACACAGCCATTAATGTCTAAACCGCTGGCAACAAAAGTGAGTACACCCCTAAGTGAAAATGTCCAAATTGGGCACAATTAGCCATTTTCCCTCCCTGGTGTCATGTGATTCATTAATGTTACAAGGTCTCAGATACTGGTCACTGGAAGTTCAACATGGCACCTCATGGCAAAGAACTCTCTGAGGATCTGAAAAAAAGAATTGTTGCTCTACATAAAGATGGCCTAGGCTATAAGAAGATTGTACTCACTTCTGTGAGATACTATATATATATATATATATATATATATATATATACACAGCTAAAGTCAGAAGTTTGCATACACCTTATCCAAATACATTTAAACTCAGTTTCTCACAATTCCTGACATTTGATCGTAGAAAACATTCTGTCTTAGGTCTGTTAGGATCACTATTTTAAGAATGTGAAATGTCAGAATAATAGTAGAGAGAATGATTTATTTCAGCTTTTATTTCTTTCATCACTTTCCCAGTGGGTCAGAAGTTTACATAAACTTTGTTAATATTTGGTAGCATTGCCTTTAAATTGTTTAACTTGGGTCAAATGTTGGGTAGCTGTGAGAAATAGGCCGCAGATGGAACAATGTGACCTTTTTATGCTGATGCTTGCTTATCTGCTTTGTATGTTTTTGGCACTGTCTTGAGCACAAAATGTACATGATAAGAATGTACTTCTGTAAGCGAGAGGAAACAACCCCATATATGGAGGATTGAGAACGTTCAAGGTAAAGGGTGTGATAAGAACCATATAAACCCCTTGCTTGCTTTTAATAAATCGAAGAACTGCTTGTGACATTCTGTGTCCATGTATTTCTTTCCACTGGTGAATTCATCTCCTGATTGAAGAGTGAATGCGAGGAAGGCATCCAAATCGTATTTTACTAACAGTCCTGGTGTCAGAAGTGGGATATCTCCAGACAGGTAAGATCTTATTAAGATTTTATAATTTATCTGCCTGTCTGTGAGATATCTATTGAGATAAACATTGTTATAGAATGATTCCAGTAAAACTCCTTGTATCTCTATGATGGTCAGGATCCGTCTGTGACACAACTGCAGGTGTATCACTAGTCGTAGATCGATAAATTCACAAGAGGTGAGGATCTTTGTTGTTGAAGACTGTTAAAAGGGCCAGTCCTGTGGATGAAGTGTGACGGATTCCACTAACAGTCAGTAGGAGTTTCACTGCCACATTCACTCTTCGTGATAGCAATGAACTTTGATGAAATCAGAGAATTGTTCATACCAAAAACCAAAACAAGAGACATTTTTGTTGTTTGAACAAAATGGGACAAACAATAAGTAGACCAATACGTGGCGAAACGTCCGTACATTGGATGTTTAGAAATAACAAAAGTTTTAGAACCGAACCGTTTGTCAGTAACCTGGCCAGATGTTCAGAAGGAAAAACACAATTCGATCCGTTTCCATGAGAGGGGTCGTTCAAAAAGATAGATTTAGACAATGGCAATTCAATGGTGAACAAAGGATGGGGCGACCCAGAATGGGATTATAAATATATGAAAAATCATTTGAGGTGACCGAGAAAGAATTAATTGATGAAGTCCCTGAATTGGCTAGCATGCACAATCTACCAGAAATAAAAATGAAAGAAGCTAAATCCACAAACTTAAGATCACAAGAAAAACACTAGATTTTAAATGGGCTAACACACAGATGTTCAGACATATGATAGAATTTCTAATCAAATTATCAGACTGTAAATTATTTAATTATTTAAATTATTTGCCAGATTTGTTCAAAATGCACACTTTTGTAATCATACCAGACTCTCCATTTTGTTATACTGGGCCGATATCTATTGCATAAAATTAGTGCACAAATAGTTTTTGACAATGCTTCTCTGCAACTCATGTTTCCTGCTGTGTATTCAGTCAATGTGCCTACAGGAGGTGTGGGGGAGAAAGTGAGTGGACAGCAACTGCTGGAGGCTGATGAAGCAATAATTAACCCCAGACTATGGGCTCAACACAAAGACGAAGCTGGCCTTATAGATGTGAAACCATATACAGATAAATTAGCTGTAACCACTCCAGTATACTGTAAGCAATATCCACTATCGATTGAAAAGGAAGAAGGTATTAGGTCAATCATTGAGCAAATGATTGAACAAGGTATTCTAATACCAACACACTGTCCATACAATACTCCAATAAATCCTGTGAGAAAGGCTAACGAAACTTGGAGAGTGACACAAGAATGATTTAAATGAACTCCAATAGTCCCAGATGTATAAACAATTATTAATTTAATACCATCAACACATGGTCATTTTATTGTAATTGATTTATGTTCGCATTTATCAGTGTACCTGTTTCGCCTGTGACCCAGCCATTGTTCGCATTCACCTAAAGGGGGCCAACAATATACATGGACAAGATTGCCACAAGGGTACAGATTCGCCAGCTGTCTTCTCAGCTGCTGTGCACTGTACATTACAGGATGTGAAACTGCCACCTGACACATGCCTGTTGCAGTATGCCGGCGACATCCTGGTTACTGCTGAAACATCAGAGGATTGCAGAAAAGCATTAATTATTAATTGAAGCTACAGTGGGTCAAACAAAAGGTTGAATACCTCGGACATGTGCTAACAAAGGGGACTGTACGCATGTCTGCAGATCGAATCAAGACAATTCAGCACTGAACAACGATGATGCAATCCAATGGACTACGGAAATGGACTTGGCATTTAAACATCTGAAGTAATGCCTTGAGAAACCACCAGCGCTGGGTCTTCCAGACTACAGCAAGCTTTTCCATCTGTACGTGCATGAGGCTGGGGGGACTGCTGCTGCAATCCTTGCCCAGGAACACGGGAGTTCTTACCGCCTGGTGGCGTATTTATCTAAAACACTGGATTAGGTTGCAAAGGGATTCCCTGGTTGTGTGTGAGCAGTGGCTGCAACAGTGATGATGGTACAGGATGCAGAATGAGTTGTGCTTTCACATCCTCTGACTGTGCAAACAACTCACCAGGTAGGTGTTATTATGCACAATATTTCAACACAACACGACTGCACAGAGACGGTCTGGTTGTGAAGCTATTTTAACATCTATTGCTAATTTGATTCTAAAACCAACCAGTGTGGTCCACGGACCAACAATCCATCTGCATAATTTGTTGGTTCAGGGCACTTTCGAGCAAGACTCACATGATTGTACGGAGAGAATACAGGTTTCCACTGCATGCAGACCGGGTGTTTCTGCATCCGCTTTGCAAGAGGGGAGAAACTTGTATGTAGATGGCTAATGCTATAAACCAAATGACAATGTGTACTGGTGTGGTTACGCAATTACAGAGCTATCCAATCAAATTATTGAAGCATACTCGTTACCATACAAATCAGCACAAGCTGCTGAACTAGTAGCGTTAACAAGAGCCTGTCAATTGGCAAAAGGCCAATGCATAAATATATATATATACAGATTCAAAGTATGCATTTGGGGTAGTGCACGATTTTGTACAATTATGGGAAGAAAGAAATTATAAAACTTCGGATGGAAAACCAGTATCACATCACAATGTGGTAGCCGATTTGATTAAAACAGCACAGCTGCTTTCCAAATTAGCAGTAATCAAAGTGGCAGGCCATGCCACTGGTGACTCAGAAGAAGCAAAGAGCAACAGCCTTGCAGATGAAGTAGCAAAGTGGGCAGCAAAAGAAGTAATTAATAGCCCACACATAGGTGAATGGGATACCAAAGTGGGCATCGTACCAATGATGTATTCCACTTTGACTAGTGATCTAGACATCAAAATTTTGCAAGCCGACCCAACAGCACACGACTTAGAGCATTGGGCAGCCAATGAGGTATCAGATGATAGGGGATTGCTAAAAGACAAAACAAAAATGATTGGCACTACCGACATCAGCAATAGTGCTGTTGTGAAGACATTGTCATGGCATATCACATATTTCAAAAGAAAAGGTGATACAGACGATCAATGAATTGCATTGCATTGCAAATGTGAGAAAAACAGTCTCTTTAATTGTAGACGCGTGCTTAGTGTGTTCAGAAAATAACAACAACAAGACTGTCTCCATTTGAAATACTAATGGTTAGGCCTTTCCCAACCCCTTGGGTCAAAGGCCGTGCATGCTCTTTGTCCACAGGTGATTTGAAGGTGGTAGTAGCTGATTACGTGGTTTCCCTTGTCAAAACATTGAATAGCATAAATGGTGATGTTTCTCTTTCTCTCCTTATGCCCACAGAAAAGCCCACTCACCCATTTGTTCCAAACCAGCAGGTCCTAGTGAACTGTCTGAAACCAATGAAGCTTGGTGAGCACAAGTATCTGGGTCCAACAACAGTTCTGGCGGTAACCAGGATGGGGGTACTGACAGATCTGCAACCACAATGGATACACGCAAGCTGCATGAAGCCTGCATCTGGGGAGTGCCTGACTATTTCGAAAGTGAACAGTGAAAGTACTGGAGGAGCTGAACATGCAGCGCCAATGCCTAACCGGGAACTTGAGAATTAGAAGGGATGAAGAATGAAGTTCTTCATTATATTGTTCTGTCTTATGACAGTAGTTGATACTCGTATATCTAGCGGTAATGAGACATGGATAGATGGTGATGCACCACATACCTATGTTACCAATTTGTGGTGGAAACTAGCTAACTTTACAGCCAAAAAACAAGGGAAAAGAAAGGTGGTTGTTATTTACGCATATGCTGCATAGTGCACCTACACCAGTGGTAAAGGAACACTGCTATGCCGGAATTGTGGATAGGTAGATGTGCCATAGTAGAATTAAGTGACCACACCATGGTGGTCTGAGCTATTGAGAAAACAACAAACAGAAGAAGTAGTAGTATAAGTAAACCCAATCCCACACAGAGAGAACACAGATTATGGACAGGAACAGAGAAATTCTTCAGAGCACTGTTCCCACAAGTGAGTGTTGCAGTAATACAGAAAGATGTTGAAATGACTAGATATGAACTGATATCATTCATAAATTCGACAAAAACAATGATTGATGCAGTATGCCAAGAACTAAAAGGCCTAAGATTAACAGTGCTACAAAATAGACTGGTCCTTGACCAGTTAACAGCAGGCAGTGGAGGAGTATGTGTTATCATGGGAACGGGTTGCTGTACTTTCATTCCAGAAAATGACGAAGATGGACATGTCATAGAAATGGGCCTGAAAAACATGACAAAGATAGCAGAGGACAGCCAGAGAAACTGTAGATGATGTCAACGACTTATTGACATGGTTAAATGGCTGAATTTTTTTTTTTTTTTTTTAATGCTTTAATACCTATAGGAGTAATTTCACTTGTTATAGCATTACTGAGTTGTTGTGTGATTCCATGTGCTAAAGCATTGGTCAATAGGACCATTGATAACACTTTGAATGCTAATTACGCTCTGATAAACCTTGAAGATGCTGATAGAGATGGGTATGGGACACATTGGGAGGAATATGATGGTAATGAGTAAAAGATAGAATATAAGGTAAACAGGATGTGATTTTTGAATAGCCATCTGAGGCACTTGTGAGAAATAGGCCTCAGATTGAACAATGTGACCTTTTATGCTGATGCTTGCTTATCTGCTTTGTATGTTTTTGGCACTGTCTTGAGCACAAAATGTACATGATAAGAATGTACTTCTGTAAGCGAGAGGAAACAACCCCATATATGGAGGATTGAGAACGTTCAAGGTAAAGGGTGTGATAAGAACCATATAAACCCCTTGCTTGCTTTTAATAAATCGAAGAACTGCTTGTGACATTCTGTGTCCATGTATTTCTTCCCACTGGTGAATTCATATCCTGATTGAAGAGTGAATGCGAGGAAGGCAGAATAAAGCGTCTGAATCTTATCTTACTAACAGTAGCCTTCCACAAGCTTCTCACAATAAGTTGCTGGAATTTTGGCCCATTACTCCAGACAGAACTGGTGTAAATGAGACAGGTTTGTAGGCCTCCTTGCTCGCACAAGCTTTTTCAGTTCTGCCTACAAATTTTCTATTGGATTGAGGACAGGGCTTTGTGATGGCCACTCCAAAACCTTGACTTTGTTGTCCTTAAGCCATTTTGCCACAACTTTGGAGGTATGCTTGGGGTCATTGTCCATTTGGAACACCCATTTGTGACCAAGCTTTAACTTCCTGGCTGAAGTCTTGAGATGTTGCTTCAGTATATCTACATAATTTTCCTTCTTCATGATGCCATCTGTTTTGAGAAGTGCACCAGTCCCTCCTGCAGAAAAGCACACCCACAACATGATGCTGCCACCCCCATGCTTCACGGTTGGGATGGTGTTCTTCGGCTTGCAAGCCTCACCCTTTTTCCTCCAAATATAATGATGGTCATTATGGCCAAACAGTTACATTTTTGTTTCATCAGACCAGAGGACATTTCTCCAAAAAATAAGATCTTTGTCCCCATGTGCACTTGCAAACTCTAGTCTGGCTTTTTTATGGTGGTTTTGGAGCAGTGGTTTCTTCCTTGCTGAGCAGCCTTTCAGGTTATGTCGATATAGGACTCATTTTACTGTGGATATAGACACTTGTCTACCTATTTCCTCCAGCATCTTCACAAGGACCTTTGCTGTTGTTCTGGAATTGATTTTCACTTTCGCACCAAAATACGTTCATCTCTAGGAGACAGAATGCGTCTCCTTCCTGAGCGGTATGATGGCTGCCTGGTCCCATGGTGTTTATACTTGCGTACTATTGTTTGTACAGATGAACGTGGTACCTTCAGACATTTGGAAATTGCTCTCAAGGATGTAACAGACTTGTGAAGGTCCATAATTTTTTTTCTGAGGTCTTGGCTGATTTCTTTTGATTTTCTCATTATGTCAAGCAAAGAGGCACTGAGTTTGAAGGTAGGCCTTAAAATACATCCAGAGGTACACCTCCAATTGACTCCAATTAGCCAATTAGACTATCAGAAGCTAATTGGCTAATTGCCTAAAGCCTTGATTTCATTTCTGGAATTTTCCAAGCTGCTTAAAGGCACAGTTAACTTAGAGTATGTAAACTTCTGACCCACTGGAATTGTGATATAGTCAATTAAATGTGAAACAATCTGTTTGTAAACAATTGTTGGAAAAATTACTCATCATGCACAAAGTAGATGTCCTAAATGACTTTCCAAAACTATAGTTTGCTAATACGAAATCTGTGGAGTGGTTAAAAAATTTGTTTTAATGACTTCTACCTAAGTGTATGTAAACTTCTGACTTCAACAATATATATATATATATATATATATATATACACATCAAATCACTTTTATTATCACTTCATCATGTACACAAGTGTAATGATGAGTGAAAAACTTGGGTGCATTGTCTACACATTACAATATATACATATAGGTAGAAAATATACAATCTAATGCAATGTTACAGAGCAGGCAGGACAGGCAGAAGACAGGAACAGATGAGGATGATGATGATGTGAGAACCCAAGTGCTTTTTATTTATAAATCCAAAGTGAATCAAAACAAATGCAAGTATAAAACAAAAGACTAGACTAAACTCGACTGTGACGACTAAACTATGATATGAAACCATGAACGAGAACGGGAAAAATAGCGTGACTTAGAACAAGATCTACGGAACGTTACAAAAACAATACTCAACAAAAGACAATAGCAAACATCAGAATCAGAATCAGAATCAGCTTACACATACAAGGAATTTGTCTTGGTGACAGGAGCTTCCAGTATACAACAATACAAAAACAATACAAAAACAGCAGCAAGACATACATAATAATAAAAAATAAAAAAAATAATTATACACATACGCACATACACACACACATACACATACGTAGTGCAAATCTAATACAGATCTGTTATCTGTTATGTACAGTGCAAATACAAATCTGTTATGTACAGTGCAAATGTTTTTTTGTTTTTGTTTTGTTTTGTTTTTTTCAGTGGAATGAAATGGCAGAAGAGGTTGGATGTGTTGGATAAATATAAAAAAGACTAAACTGTGTATTGCACATAGTTATTGCTCAATGGGGCAATTTTAACTGTTCATGAGATGGATAGCTTGAGGGAAAAAAACTGTTCCTGTGCCTGACGTTTCTGGTGCTCAGAGCTCTGAAGCATCGGCCAGAAGGCAACAGTTCAAAAAGGTAATGGGCAGGGTGAGCGGGGTCCAGAGGGATTTTTCCAGCCTTTTCCCTCACTCTGGAAGTGTATAGTTCTATAGGGCAACCAATAATCCTCTCAGCAGTCTGAACTGTCCTTTGTTGTCTTCTGATATCTGATTTCATAGCTGAACCAAACCAGACAGTTACTGAAGTGCAGAGGACAGACTCAATGACTGCTGAGTAGAACTGAATCAGCAGTGCCTGTGGCAGGTTGAACTTCCTCAGCTGGCGAAGGAAGTACAACCTCTGCTGGGCCTTTTTCACGATGGAGTCAATGTGTGTCTCCTACTTCAGGTCATGTGAGATGGTAGTTCCCAGGAACCTGAATGACTCCACTGCTGCCACAGTGCTGTTTAGAATGGTGAGGGGGTCAGTGTTGGGGTGTTCCTCTTAAAGTCCACAATCATCTCCACCGTTTTGAGCATGTTCAGCTCAAGGTTGTTTTGACTGCACCAGACAGCCAGCTGTTCAACCTCCCTTCTGTATACAGACTCATCGTCATCTTGGATGAGGCCGATGACAGTGGTGTCGTCTGCAAACTTCAGGAGCTTGACAGAGGGGTCCTTGGCGATGCAGTCATTGGTGTAGAGGGAGAAGAATAGTGGGGAGAGCACACATCCCTGGGGGGCACCAGTGCTGATTGTAAAGGTGCTAGAATTGAGTTTCCCCTGTCTCACAAGCTGCTGTCTGTCCGTCAGAAAGCTGGTAATCCACTGACAGATAGACATGGGAACAGAGAGTTGGTGTAATTTATTCTGGAGTATAGCTGGGATGATGGTGTTGAAAGCCGAACTGAAGTCCACAAAAAGGATCCTTGCATATGTCCCTAACCCTAACCCTAACATGAGGGCTTAAATACATGGACATTGGTAATCACATGAAAAAGACAACCAATAACAAGACTAAACTAATAGCAAGTTAACAAGATTACTACATGAACCAATAATAAAACAGAACTGATAAGATAACAACACACATGAAACCAGATACTCACATGACAGGAACAAATGAAGGGAACAGGAAATCACATGACAAGGACACATGACCAGAAAAAGGGACAGGAAGTAATTTAAAAATAAAAGGCATGAAAACAAAACATGAAAAAAAAAAACACATTTAAACGTGACATCTAAATAATAATAACAGTATAGTATGTACAATATACACATAATGTATGATGTTCAAGAAAAGAAAAGTACACACAGTAAGAGGTTCAGATGCAAGATACACAATATATATATATATATATATATATATATATATATATATATATATATATATATATATATATATACACACACACACACACACACACACACACACCAATCAGCCACAATATTAAAACCACCTGCCTAATATTGTGTAGGTCCCCGTCCAGAGTGGTTATCTGAGTTACAGTAGACTTTGTCAGTTTAAACCAGTCTGGCCATTCTCTGTTGACCTCTCTCATCAACAAGGCGTTTCCAAACGAAGAACTGCCCCTCACTGGATGTTTTTTGTTTTTGGCACCATTCTGAGTAAATTCTAGAGACTGTTGTGCATGAAAATCCCAGGAGATCAGCAGTTACAGAAATACGCAAACCAGCCCATCTGGCACAGTCCAAATCATTGAGATCATATTTTTTCCCTATTCTGATGGTTGATGTGAACATTAACTGAAGCTCCTGACTAGGGGTGCAACAGTACAAATTTATCACGGTTTTAGGGTCATGGTTTCGGTAAGGATCGGTATCAGGAAAAAAAAAAAATATAACTGCCAAATCCAAAGTAAAAATATTCTATTTGTTAACAAACACTTCAAGAGATTTGCCCTCACTACAAATCACCATTGTTTTCTACAGTAACCATAGTTTAAACATTGTATTTGTAGTAAAATCATAGTAACCACAAAATTAACCATAAGAAAAATCAAGGTTACTATATGGAAACTACAGTATTACTGTTGTAAAACAATGGTTAATTGTTTCAAAACTATGATTTCTGCCAAGAAAACAATGGTGACGGGAGTCATTGTTACTTCAGTCATGGCGACAACAATATTACTATAGTAAAACGTCTCCGGTTACACATGTGTGGCAGCGGGGGCGTGGTCAAGCATCTCTCCAGAGAGAGAGAAAGCGGTAAGGGCGCTTACACCTGAGCTAAATTATGTCTAACACCTGTCACTAATTTCAGTGAGCACGGGGAGAGCGGCATAAATAGAGACACACCGCAAGTAGAAGAGAGAGAGCCTGGGCACCACAGACGGGAATGAAACAAAGAGTGTTATTATTATAAATGATGAGAGTTTATTTTGTGTAGCGGTGTGCGATTCTAGATTAACTTAGTGGATAACGCAAAGACTGTGAGACTGTAATTGTGCTACAGACGCAGAAAATAAATCCTTACCTAAACAAGGAAAGCTGCTTCTCGCCTCCTCCTTTACAACATGCAACCTCGGTTCCCTGAGATGAAGGGAATGAGACATTGCCGTAAGCACAATGGGGAAGTGTCCTTACATTACCTTGTTGAAACCCTTATAAAATCACGCCAATCCTCTGATTGGCAATGGTGTCTGAGCCCCATAGGCCTCAGAATTTTCTGACTGAGGGACAAGAGTGAGTCACTTGATTATGAAACTCTGAAGTTGTAGTGCGACCAGCTTTGGCAGTGCCTCGTTACCTTCATCTCAGGGAACGTCATGGTTACTGGTGTAACCTCCATTCCCTGATGGAGGGAACGAGACGTTGGTGTCAATGTAGTGACACTAGGGGTCACTCTTGGGAGCCCGAGACACCTCTGGTCTTTGATAAAAGGCCAATGAAAATTGGCGAGTGGTATTTGCATGCCACTCCCCCGAACATATGCGTAGAAAAGGAGTTGGTATGCAACCACTCATTCTGTTTTTACACTGAGGAGCCGATATAAGGTCCGGCCATTTCAGCGGGTAGTTCAGTGTTGTGGCAGGAGGGACCAACGTCTCGTTCCCTCCATCAGGGAACGGAGGTTACACCAGTAACCATGACATTCCCTATCTGTCACTCACTCGACGTTGGTGTCGATGTAGTGACACTAGGGGTCCCTATACAAAACGCCACAAGGCTGAACTGTTTACGTGAACTGGCGGTGTGTGGAGGGCAGACTTGCTGTGTGCCTCATAGCCAGCACACCAGGTTGACACGTAACCTCCCCCAACACAGTTATGAGTGTCAAACGGCCCTTTTTGGGGACAAGTCAACAACCCAAAGATAGAGACAGGCTTAATCCAGTCGTGGCCTCTTCTCCCCTTCTCTTTTTCCACTCCCTAAAAAAGAAGGGGGATTATCCGATTGGGCCGCCAGGTCTAGTCGGGGGGTGTCCCTCCCAAGGGGAGGACACCGCGGAGACCACACCTCGCCCCAAGAGAGGGGGGATATTTAAGTGGAAGAATACATCACATGGCCTTTCCAACCATGTGGAGAGCCTTCAAGGTAGATCCTGCCCAATGGGGGAGGAGTTACTACAACATGGAGACTGGGGCAGAGGGGCTCTGCCCAAGGAAGACAGTTTGCCAGCAGGGAAACGAATTAGCGGAAGATATAGATCGCATGGGTTTAGCCTTACAGGGAACCGCCACATGCGGAGCACCTACCCCAGAACCGGGCTATTAGCGCGTGTACTGGGCCGGCATTGAGTCTCTCCGAAAACTCGACTGCCACAGGGCTCGGAGGAAGTCAACCAGGGAACAATTTTGTGAACACTACTGGGAATTAACAGGGCACGTCTTCAGCTCAAAAGGAGGTGGAAGGCGCTATGTGCAAGCGATACACCCGGCCGGCTATCCCGGGCTTATCCGCTTGTTGCATGCCACTACCAGGGATGAAACCGGTTCCACCTGGAGGTTGTAGAACCTTTCAAGGTGTTGGGTGTTGCCCAGCCCGCTGCTCTGCAAATGTCTGTTAGAGAAGCACCTCTGGCCAAGTCCCAAGAAGCCACTACACCACAGGTAGAATGGGCTCGTAGCCCTACCGGAGGCGGCATATTTTGGGCGAGATATGCCATAGTTATGGCGTCAACGAGCCAGTGGGCGATCCTCTGCTTGGAGACAGCGCTTCCTTTCCGCTGTGCACCAAAAGCAGACAAAGAGCTGCTCAGAGATTCTAAAGCTCTGCGTGCGATCCAAATAGATGCGTAAAGCACGCACCGGACACAGCGACGACAGGGCTGGGTCTGCCTCCTCCTGGGGCAGCACTTGCAGGTTCACCACCTAGTCCCTAAAGGGGTGGTGGGAACCTTGGGCATATAGCCCGGTCAGGGTCTCAGGATCACATGAGAGTAACCTGGACCAAACTCCAGGCACGTTTCGCTGACAGAGAACGCTTGCAGGTCACCTACCCTCTTTACGGAAGTGAGCGCAGTCAGGAGGGCAGTCTTCAAGGAGAGTGCCTTAAGCTCGGCTGACTGCAAAGCTCAAAGGGGGCTCTCTGTAGACCCTGAAGAACTACAGAGGTCCGATGAGGGAACGAGGTGCGGTCTGGAGGGATTCAGCCTCCTGGCGCCTGTTAGGAACCTGATGATCAGATCATGCTTCCCTAAGGACTTACCGTCGACTGCGTCATGGTGTGCTGCTATAGCAGCAATGTACACCTTCAAGGTGGAAGGGGACAGCCTCCCTTCCAACCTCTCTTGCAGGAAGGAAAGCACTGATCTGATTGCGCATCTCTGGGGGTCTTCCCAACGGGAAGAACTTAGCAAACAGATGCCACTTAAAGGCATACAAGCGCCTCGTAGGGGGAGCCCTAGCCTGAGTGAACATGTCTACCATCGCAGGTGGGAGACAGCTTAGGTCTTCCACGTGCCATCCAGGGGCCAGACATGGAGATTCCAGAGGTCTGGGCGTGGGTGCCGGATGGTGCCCCTTCCCTGAGAAAGAAGGTCCTTCCTCAGGGGAATTTGCCCAGGGGGAGCTGTCGCGAGGAGCGTGAGGTCCGAGCACCACATCTGGGTGGGCCAGTAGGGTGCTTACCAGGACGACCTTCTCCTTATCCTCCCTGACCTTGCACAGGGTCTGTGCAAGCAGGCTCACTGGGGGAAAATGCATATTTGCGTATGCCAGGGGACCAGCTGTGTGCCAGTGCGTCTATGCCAAGGCCTCGGTCAGGGCGTACCAGAGCGGGCAGTGGGGAGGATTCTTGGGAGGCGAACAGGTGCACCTGTGCCTGTCGAATCGACTCCAAATCAGCTGGACCACCTGAAGGTGTAGTCTCCACTCTCCCTTGAGGGTAACCTGTTGTGACGGCGCATCCGCCGTAGTGTTGAAGTTGCCCAGGATGTGAGTGGCTTGCAGCGACTTGAGGTGCTGCTGACTCCGTTGGAGGAGACGGCGGACGAGTTATGACATACAGCGGGAGCGCAGACCGCCTTGGCGGTTGACATATGTCCATACGTCCAGAGGCCGGCGGCTGCGTGCCCGTTGCAAACAGTGCCCCAGCCCATTTTGGAGGCGTCTGTCATGACCACGACGTGTCTGGAGACCAGTTCTAGGGGAACACCTGCTCGTAGAAATGAGAGGTCAGTCCAAGGGCTGGAAAGACGGTGACAGACTGACGTAATGGCCACGCGGTGAGTCCCGTGGCGCCATGCCCGTCTCGGCACTCGAGTCTGGAGCCAGTGCTGAAGCGGCCTCATATGCATCAACCCGAGCGGGGTGGCCACCGCTGAGGATGCCGTATGCCCCAGGAGCCTCTGAAAAAGTTTCAGTGGAACCGCTGTTTTCTGTTTGAACGCCTTCAAACAGGCCAGCACCGACTGGGCATGCTCGTTTGTAAGGCGCGCCGTCAGGGAGACCGAGTCCAACTCCAAACCAAGAAAAGAGATGCTCTGAACTGGGAGGAGCTTGCTCTTTTCCCAGTTGACCCAAAGCCCTAGTCGGCTGAGGTGTGAGAGCACCAGGTCCCTGTGTGCGCATAACACGTCTCGAGAGTGAGCTAAGATTAGCCAGTCGTTGAGATAGTTGAGAATGCAAATGCCCACCTCCCTTAATGGGGCAAGGGCAGCCTCTGCGATCTTCGTAAAGACGCGAGGAGACAGGGACAGGCCAAAAGGGAGGACTTTGTACTGATACGCCTGACCCTCTAACGTGAACTGCAGGAAGGGTCTGTGTCGAGGAAGGATCGAGACGTGAAAGTACGCATCCTTCGGGTCTACCGCCGCGAACCAATCTTGATGCCGGACGCTCGCAAGAATGCGTCTTTCCATCAGCATCTTGAACGGGAGTCTGTGTAAAGCCCGGTTCAGTACTCTCAAGTCCAAGATTGGCTGCAACCTACCGCCTTTTTTCGGTACGATGAAGTAGAGGCTGTAAAACCCTTTCTTCATCTCGGCTGGAGGGACAGGTTCTATCGCACCCTTCCGTAGGAAGGTAGCGATCTCCGCGCAAAGTAGCAGCGTTTTCGTCTTTCACTAAGGTGAAGTGGACACCGCTGAACCTGGGCGGATGCCCGGCGAAGTGAATCGCGCAGCCGAGTCGGACGGTCCGGAGCAGCCCTCGTGATGGATTGGAAGGCGCAAGCTATGCATCCAAGTTCCGCGCAAGGGGGACCAAAGGGACAACGTCATCGGATGTACTGGCAGGTGGGGCCTCGTGGTGGGGCGGAGCTCGAGGTGCCACACCATGTCGTGGCTGTGCTGAGTCTAAGGACATTGAAGCACTTACCTGGCTCCTTATGACCGCCCCCAGAACAGCCTGGGACGGGGGAGGAAGAAGCCTGTCCTCGTGACCCATGGAGACTGTCACATCGGGGGCAGATTTGTGTCACAGCTGGGCGCTCAGGGGCGGGAGACCGCCGCTGGAGCGCCAACCTGCCAAATGGAGTGGTGGACGGTGGTTGTGATGCCAGCCGTACACACCGGATACATGACCCAGGGAACAAGGAAACCACTCTTGCTGAGCTCTTGAGTACTGCAGCCACTTGGGCATGCAGCGCAAGTAAATGCAAAAGGTAACAAAAAGATGAAGATCTGCTTACCAGCTCCAGAGCAGCGGGTTTCATTGTCCCTGGGTCGCCCGTCTCAAGGGCGCTTTGAAGCCTTTCACGGGTTCTGGGCGGCCGTGAGACGGGTGGCGTCTGCTTCCTGCGGTGGGCTCCATGCCGGGGCCGGGCCGAAGGGGCGGGCTGCGGTGGAGCCGGTACAGTCACCGCAGGGGGACGCCCTTAGTGATGAGTAGATGGGGTGCGGGATCTTGAGCCGCGCCGGGGCAGGATATGCCGGCTAGCATCCATCTACTGCTCTACCATCGAGAACTGCTGGGCAAAGTCCTCGACGGTGTCACCAAATAGGCCCGCCTGGGAAATGGGGGCAGCAAGGAATCGTGTCTTGTCGGCCTCACCCGTCTCGACCAGGTTGAGCCAAAGGTGGCGCTCCTGGACCACTAGTGTGGCCATCGTCCGCCCGAGAGACCGCGCCGTGACCTCCGTTGCTCGGAGAGTGAGGTCGGTCGCTGAGCGCAGTTCCTGCATCAATCCCGGGGCGGAACTACCCTCGTGCAGTTCCTTTAGCGCCTTGGCGGACTTGCAGGAGAGCCATGGCGTGCAGGGTGGAGGCGGCTTGTCCAGCGGCACAGTAGGCCTTGGCCGTCAGAGACGACGTAAACCTACAGGCCTTGGACGGGGGCTTTGGGCACCCACGCCAGGTGGTGGCGCTCTGCGGGCATAGGTGCACCGCGAGTGCCTTTATCCACCGGGGGATTGCCGAATAACCCTTGGCTGCCCCACCATCGAGGGTAGTGAGGGCAGGGAAGCTGAAAAGATCGGGACCGGGCAGTAAAAAGTGCCTCCCGCGACCTTGTCAGCTCTTCATGCACTTCCGGGAAGAAAGGAATGGGGGCGGGGCGTGGCTTTGAGTGGCGCCACGAGCCCAGGAACCAATCACCGAGCCACGAGGGTTCAGGGAAGTGCGGTGAATCCACTCTAACCGACGCTCGCAGCTGCCCGGGAAAGCATGTTGTCATCTCCACATCAGCCTGTGACTTGGCGATCGACCCCGAAGGGAGGAGCCCAGCTGAGGCTTCCGACTGGACGAGCCTGCTCTCCGATGCTACGCTTGAGAGCTCATCACTTTCGCGGGCTCCGAATAAGAGGTCGAATTCGCCATGAGACGAGCCGGCAGACTCACCCGGAAGCCCGATCAGGGCAGACGAGCGTGCTGGGGAATGGGAGGTCCGCGGGGGGATACCCGGCGGAGGCGGTCCCATTGGGGTCCCCAAATTGCCCCCAGTGCTAGCCGCGCTGGCCTCAAACCCGTGGGTAAAAGGACCGAGTCGGGAGCCTCTGGGTTGGCTCGATTTCTTACGAAGGCGAGCCGCGACCGCAACGTTGCCATGGACATATTCTCACAATGAGAACATGACCATCCACGAAAGTGGATGCCCAGACACGAAAGACAGTAATCGTGACCGTTAGAAGGCGAGAGATAACGAGCACAACCAGGAATAACACACAATCGGAAAAGCATCTTTAAAAAGACGCGTCTTTAAAAAGACGTACTGTGTGTGCCGCTCTTTTAGAGAAATATATACTCTTTTAGAGGGGAAAAATGCTCTTTCAGAAAATATACTCTCTAGTTTTTCTGCCGAAGCACCCAGGGGCGTTCTCTGCAGTGCACCAGTGCAGAGGAGGGAGAAGCCGCTGAAATGCGCCGTCAGATCCAGCAGAGGTGAATGAACAGTAGTATTCAGCTCAATGAGCATGACCGTTCAGCTCTGAAGAGAAAATCTGAATGAGTGGTTGCATACCAGCTCCTTTTATATCCGTATGTTCGGGGGAGTGGCATGCAAATAACACTCGCCAATTTTCATTGGCCTTTTATCAAAGACCAGAGGTGTCTCGGGCTCCCAAGAGTGACCCCTAGTGTCACTACATCGACACCAACATCGAGTGAGTGACAGATAGGGAACCAAGGTTACATATGTCACCGGAGATGTTCCCTATCGATTCAGTTCACTCGACATTGCCGTAAGCACAATGGGGAACGGTATCCCATCACGCCGCACTATGTGACATTACACTCCCAGATTTATAACATTAAATGGAGATATTATAAGGAGTCACAGGCCACAGGCCGATGACTTATAAGTCATATTAAAGTGAATATGAATAGTCCCACATGGCAGATGCCAGATGGAAATTAACGCAGTCTGGTATGACTTTGACTAAAGCATATGGATATATGAACCATATAGACATACAGATTATGGTTTATTAACCCTCTCACAACATAGTTGGAAAAGTAGGTTTTATTTCTTATGAGAGTACTTCTTGAAAAAGCATGACGCTTCAGTCCTGTGGGACGGCAACCGACATGAGTATACCGCAAGTGAATAACCCTCATGGTGAGCCAGGAGGGGAGCACTTAGAATGGATATATGAACTATATAGTCATATAGTATGAATTAACCCCTTCATGAACCCAGTCGGGAACAAAGTTTTATTACAATGAAAATACTTGTGACTTTATACTTGTGAAATTTACAACCATCTGTATGCAGGCGGTTTTGTAAAATGAAGGGGAAGCCCGTACTTAAAAAGGGGTACTGCTGGGTTTGTTTCAGCAGTACGTAATCAGGCAGCTGTGTTGATTATAGTTGGTAGCCCACCCATAATAAGGGCTTGGGCTCACCCGCTTGAATGAAGAAGCACTCTAAACATAGAGGACTTGTGAGGAGATGAACGCCATGTTCAGGTTATAAAATCTCGTGAACGTGTTTTGCGAGGACTGTTCTGAGGCCATGTCTCTGGTTGAATGTGCTTTGATGCCAATAGGGCTGTGTGATTCATAAGCAAGAGCGATTGTATCAACGATCCAGTGAGAGAGCCTTTGTTTGGAGACGAACTTTCCTTTTGTGTGTCCTCCATAACAAATAAAGAAATGATCTGACAGCCTAAGCTGACGGGTGCGCTCAACACATTTATGCAATGCCCTCACCGGGCGTAACATATGCATATATTGTTCTTCATCCGAATTAAATGTGGAAAAAAGAAGGCTTACTAACGAACCACCTGAACCCTGAAGGGCGTTGATAAAACCTTAGGCACGTAGCCTTTTATAGGTTTAATGCCGTTTACAGTTGCAATCAAAATTATTCAACCCCCCTGACCAGCAATACATTCTGGTGATGTGAATTAAAACACATCAACTAAAACCTCAGTAAACAGTCAAAGTAAGTTTTTAATACATATTTGAGTGATTTTGAGAACAAAGAGTTCTGTTTACTCAAATTTTAAAATAAAAAATAACTAATTCTCTCCACAAATGTCATGTCAAAAATATTCAAACTCCAAAGTCAATCATTTGTGGAGCATCCTTTATCCTTAATAACAGCAAATAACTGTTTCAGGTAAGTATTCTCAGGCTTCGGACACCTCTCTATTAGAATTTTTACACATTTCTCATGAGCAAAAGCTTCCAGCTCATTGACATTCTTTGGTTTCTGTGCTTCCACTGCTTCCTTGAAATCCCAACAAAGGTTTGCAATGGGATTTTAATGATGAACTGAAAGGGCCATTTAAGGACATTCCACGACCTATCCCTGAACCAGATTTTGGACAACTTGGATGTATCCTTGGTGTTATTGTCTTGCTGGAAAATTCAGTGATCACCGAGCTTCAATTTACACATTGAAGGCATCACATTTTTCATGCCAAAATGGCCTGATACCTGAAAGAATCCATGGTGTCAGTCACATAGTCAGGATAGCCATTTCCTGCAGCCGCAAAACACCCCCATAACAGGACTGACCCACCTCCATGCTTGACTGTGGGGATGGTGTCGTTCTTGTCATCACCTTGTCATCTTACTCCAGATGTACTGCTGACCCATGGGTCTAAAACTCATTTTCTGTTTAGTGTCATAAGTCTATAAAACCTTCTTCCAGGACTCCACAGGTCTTTCCTAATTACTTCTTGAATATTCAAGTCAACATTTCACTTGGTGAAGTTTTGCTTACTTCCACACCCCAAGAAGGTTGCTGTTGTACCATATTTAAAAAATGTATGAATGGTGCTGCCAACTTTGTCTATTGGAAATTGAAGTGCCTTGGAAATGTACTTTTAGCCATGACCTTTCTTGTGTAATGAAATAATCTCCTCTATTAGCTTTTGAGGCAGCTTATTTTAATAGCATTTTTTGCATAGAAATACATTTTTGCTTACAATGCTAAACTTACATTTTAAAACTTAAATAAGTGCCATTGCAGATTGATGACTTAATTTTGTTTGAAAACAATTACCTGTGTAGCCTTACATATTTAAGGAAATATGTAATACAAATAAAAGCTTACCTTTGTAAATCCTTACTGTCTTGGGGGGGGGTTGAATAATTTCGATTGCAACTGTATATGACAAGCCAGCCTCCAGTGTTCATCACAGACTGAGCCAATTCTGGACCGTCTAACATGCTCCGTTCAGAGGCCACACGTATAGGTTCCACAGCTCTGGCTGGGGATTCCAAATCGTGCCTTGTGCTTGAGAGAGAAGGTCTCTCCTCAGCGGTATTTCACATGGAGGGCTGTCTATTATTTCTATCATCTTCGGAAACCAGGACTGACTGGGCCATTTTGGCGCAATTAACAGAAATGATTCCATGTCCTCTTGGACTTTGCTGATGACAGAATGAAGGAGGCACACCGGGGGAAACACATACTTGCGTTCCGCTGGCCATTTGTGAGCCAGAGCATCCACACCCAGCGGGGCTTGGGACATGGAGTACTAAAGGGGACAGTGGCTGTTATCTGCAGAGGCAAATAGGTCGACCTCCACTTAGCAGAGTATTTCCCAAATCCTCATCACTGTCTGAGGATGAAGTCTCCATTCCCCTGGTAATGCTCCCTGGCATGAAAACAGATCTGCTCCGAAATTCAGATGGCCTGGGACATGTGTCGTACGCAATGAGAGGACATGCCGCCCATTCCATTGGAGGAGGTGTTGTGTCATGCTCATTAATTGTGGCGATCGGAGTCCACGTTGGAGATTTATGTATGCCACTACTGTTATCCGAACGAATCAGCACATGGTGATTCACAATGTCGGAATGAAAAGCTCTCAAAGCTAGAAAGACAGCCTGTAGTTCTAGGAGATTGATGTGCCATGTCCGTTTTGCACCTGTACAGGTGTCGAAAGTCAGGCGTCCATCGCACACCGCGCCCCAACCTGTGTTGGAAGCATCTGTGGTCACCACTTTTCTTCTGAAAATTTGACCCAGCATAACACCCTGTTGGTAGAAAGCTGGCACTGTCCATGGTGCTAGAGCAGCCAGACAGCGGCGAGACACCGCAATGCGCATGTGCCCAAGGCACCAGGCACGATGTGGAATGTAGTCTCATGTGCAACAGACCTAATGGTATGACAGCGGATGCTGCCACCATAAAATCCAGCAATCTCTGAAATTACTTCAGTGGCAATGTATTGCTCAGTTTGAACTGAGACAGACACCAAAGAATGGTCTGTATGCACTTGTTAGTGAGGTGCGCACGCATGCTCACGGAGTCGAGACGAACACCTAAAAAGGAGATTTGCTGTGTGCCTATCACTTTCACCAGTCGGAGGGTGACAGTGTGAAGACCAGATGGCCAGTATGTGGGGGTTGTCAGGGGAATCAGCCGGTAATCTGCAGGGATATCGGCGTGACAATCGATGGAAATACCAGGGGTGATGCGCAATTCCAAGAGCAGTGCAATAATTGTATACTCTGTCTGACAGGCGGTCCGAGGAATTCAAACACCGTAAATCCAGAGATGAGTAGAATAAAACCATATCAGAAGAAAGATGATTGCATGGACTTGCAAACAAGCAGGGGGCTCTCCGCTGAAACTGGCAAGGGCAAACAGTAAAACTTCAGTCGGCCAAGATGGGCAACAGAAGGCAGAACATCCACAATGAATCCACCAACACGACTCTAATTCAAATTCCATGCACTCCAGCCCCACTGGATGTCAACGATGGACAGGGAATCAACCAGCCTATTTAAGACTGCATGTAGCACTCCCGGCGAAAACCATCGGTGATGCAGGGGCCTATTTAAGACTGCAGGTAGCAGTCTGCATGTAGCAGTCCATTGGTGATGCAGGGGCCTATTTAAGACTGCATGTAGCAGTCCCGGCGAAAACCATCGGTGATGCAGGGGCTTCATTCTTGCGGCTTGTTTTCTCCGCTTGCCATTTTGCCAACTAATGCTTGCAGAATAACTGTCATCCTTGCCATCAACTGATTTAACATACTAACAGTTTATAGGACAGCTTCTCTCTGTAGAAAGTTGACCCACGTGAAACACAGGCAAAGTGTGTCCATCTACAGAGCCATGCAGGTGCATTAGCAGAGGTTACAACTGTGCATGTCTATTTGGCGCTTTATTTTCTCTGCCAAACTGTATGATCCAGATGCGTTATTAAACTAGAGATGAACTGCGGTGCAAATGCATGAGTTTATGCACTGCAGTGCTGCCACACGATTTGCTGATTCGATAATCGCGTGGATGATTGTTGGTGCCAGGCGGGCTGGTTTGAGTATTTCTGTAACTGCTGATCTTCTGGGATTTTCACACTCTAGAATTTACTCAGAATGGTGCCAAAAACAAAAAACATCCAGTGAGGGGCAGTTCTGTGGATGGAAACACCTTGTTGATGAGAGAGGTCAACAGAGAATGGCCAGACTGGTTTGAACTGACAAAGTCTACAGTAACTCAGATAACCACTCTGTACAATAGTGGTGAGAAGATTAGCATCTCAGAATGCTATTCTGAGATGTGGGTTGGCGCTGTTTTGGCAGCACGAGGGGGACCTACACAATATTAAGCAGGTGGTTTTAATGTTGTAGCTGATCGGTGTATATAAATTTGAAGTCAGAAGTTTACATACACTTAAGTTTAGGTCATTAAAACTAATTTTTTAATCACTCCACAGATTTAATATTAGCAAACTATAATTTTGGCAAGTAATTTAGGACATCTACTTTGTGCATGTCATGAGTAATTTTTCCAACAATTGTTTACAGACAGTTTGTTTCACTTTTAATTGACTATATCACAATTCGAGTGGTTCATAAGTTTACATACACTAAGTGAACTGTGCCTTTTAAGCAGCTTGGAAAATTCCAGAAAATGATGTCAAGCCTTTAGACAATTAGCCAATTAGCTTCTGATATGAGGTGTACTGAATTGGAGGTGTACTTGTGGATGTATTTTAAGGCCTACCTTCAAACTCACTGCCTCTTTGCTTGACATCATAGGAAAATAAAAAGAAATCAGCCAAGACCTCAGAAAAAAATGTTGGACCTCCACAAGTCTGGTTCATCCATGGGAGCAATTTCCAAATGCCTGAAGGTACCACGTTCATCTGTACAAACAATAGTACGTAAGTATAAACATCATGGGACCACGCAGCCATCATACTGCTCAGGAAGGAGACACATTCTGTCTCCTACAGATTAATGTAGTTTGGTGCAAAAAGTGCAAATAAATCCCAGAACAACAGCAAAGGACCTTGTGAAGATGCTGGAGGAAACAGGTAGACAAGTATCTATATCCACAGTAAAGTGAGTCCTATATCGACATAAGCTGAAAGGTTGCTCAGCAATGAAGAAGCCACTACTCCAAAACTGCCATAAAAAAGCCAGACTACAGTTTGCAAGTGCACATGGGCACAAAGATCTTACTTTCTGGAGAAATGTCCTCTGGTCTAATGAAACAAAAACTGAACTGTTTGGCCATAATTAGCATCGTTATGTTTGGAGGAAAAAGTGTGAGGCTTGCAAGCCGAAGAACACCATCCAAACCGTGAAGCATGGGGGAGGCAGCATCATGTTGTGGGGTGCTTTGCTGCAGGAGGGACTGGTGCACTTCTCAAAATAGATGGCATCATGAGGAATGACAAACCTGACTCAGTTACATCAGTTCTGTCTGGACGAATGGGCCACAATTCCAGCAACTTATTGTGAGAAGCTTGTGGAAGGCTCCTCAAAATGTTTGACCCAAGTTAAACAATTTAAAGGCAATGCTACCAAATACTAACAAAGTGCATGTAAACTTCTGACCCACTGGGAATGTGATGAAAGAAATAAAAGCTGAAATAAATAATTCTCTCTACTATTATTCTGACATTTTACATTCTTAAAATAAAGTAGTGATCCTAATTGACCTAAGACAGGGAATGTTTTTTTTTACAATTATATGTCAGGAATTGTGAAAAACTGAGTTTAAATGTATTTGGATAAGGTGTATGTAAACTTCTGACTTCAATTGTATATACAATGTATATATTATTCTTGTTGCACTCTAATCTCTGTCTTGGATAGTATTTTTCTGATGCAATCGAAACTTGGTAGTCAACACATTTTGTACTAATGTCTCCTTAAGATTGTATGTATTCTTCCTCTTTAGTAAATCGCTTTGGATAAAAGCGTCTGCCAAATTAATAAATGTAAAAGTAATATTTGCTATTTAGCCAATGTTGCCCCAATGCTTGATAACACTGATTATTTTTTGGAGTGACTATTTTCACCCAGGTGCATTCGCATCCCAATAGTCTATTGGCAACATAGAAATATACAACAAAATGCATTGAGAGTGCTGCCCCAGTGACGTGGGGCATAACGTCGGTGTGCCTGTATGTTTTTGATCTGAGTTCGATTCCATGTTTGCCACTTAATGTTTCTCATTCTGTTTCACGTCTCAACTATGAATATTTTCTTTAATACTTATATATATATATATATATATATATATATATAGGGGCAGTGGTGGCTCAGCAGTTAAGGCTTAAGCAGTTAATTACTGATCAGAAGGTCAGGGGTTCAAGCCCCAGTACTGCCAAGATGCCACTATTGAGCCCTTGAGCAAGGCCCTTGACCCTATCTGCGCCAGGGGTGCCATATCATGGCTGACCCTACACTCTGACCCCAGCTTAGCTGGGATATGTGAAAAAAAGAATTTCACTGTATATGTGCAAATGTATAATGTGTGATAAATAAATACAATTATAATTAATATGAAAATGAATATAAAGGTAGTTTTACCATAGGAAAATTGTGGTAAACATGTTTTTTGGTGGAAAACATAGATTGAATGTAATTAACCATGATGTTACTACAGTAAAATACACAGATGAACCAAAACATTATGACCACTCACAGTTGAAGCAAATAATGTTGATCATCTACTAACAAGGCCACATGTCAAGGTCTGGGTAGATTAGATGGTAAGCGAATAATCAGTTCTCGTAGTCAACGTGCTGAATGCAGGAGAAATGGGCAGGAATAAAGGCCTGAGCGACTTTGACAAGGGCCAAATAGTTATGGCCAGAGGACTGGGTCAGAGCATCTCTGAAATGACAAGGCTGTCGGCAGCAGTGATGAGTACCTACCAACAGTGGTCTGAGGAGGGATAAACCAACGACAGGGTGTTGGGCACCCAAGGCTCATCGATGCACAAGGGCAGCGAAGGCTATCCCGTCTGGTATGAACTGACAGAAGGTCTACTGTGGCACAAGTCACAGAAAATGTAAATCATGGTTATGGGAGGAATGTGTCACAACACAGAGTGCATCGCACCCTGCTTCTTATGGGGCTGCATAGCCGTAGACAGGTCAAAGTGCCCATGATGACCCCTGTCCACCTTCGAAAGCACCTACAATGGGCATGCGAGCTTAGGAACTGGATCTTGGAGCAGTGAAAGAAGGTCGCCTGGTCCGATAAGTCCCGTTTTCTTTTACGTGGGGAAGACAAGCTGGGGGAAGACGACAAGGAAGTGTGATGCTCTGGGAAATGTTCTGCTGGGAAACCCTGGCTCCGGCCATTCACGTGGATGTCAATTTGATACGTGCTACCTACCTAAACATCGTTGCAGAACAGGTACACCAGTTCATGTCAATGGTATTGCCTGATGGCAATGGCCTCTTTCAGCAGGATCATGTGCCCTGCTACACTGCACACATTGTTCGGGAATGGTTTGAGGAACATGGTGAAGTGTTCAAGGTGTTGCCCTGGCCTCCAAATTCCCCAGATCTCAATCTGATTGAGCATCTGTGGGATGTGCTGGACCAACAAGTCCAATCCACGCCAGCTCCACCTCTTAACTTACAGGACTTGAAGGATCTGCTGCTAATGTCTTGGTGCCAGATACCACAGGACACCTTCAGGGGTCTTGTAGAATCCATGCCTCGGCGGGTCGGTGCTGTTTTTTTGTGGCACGCAGAGGACCAACAGCATATTTGGCAGGTGGTCATAATGTTTTGGCTCATCAGTATATTTACATGAGCCAAAGACAATTGTAGTCCTTAGTTTGAAGAGGATATTAAATGTTTTTCAAATTGATAACTATAGGTATACATACTGATACATAACAAATTGTGTGAGGTAACAATACTTTGTACAAAGCATAGCCTACATTGTCAAAACCTTACAGAGCATAGTATACAGCACTTTGTGCCTAAAATGCAATGTTTAGAGCGTTAATGATCAGTCATATATAATTTTATTATATTTTAATGTACATTCACAAAATATGTTAGAGAGCAGAAGGTAAGACAACTAAGATAACTTTTTATGGCAAGAAAAACATATCTCTCTTTAAAACCAGTCCCTTTTTAAAATAATGAACAGATAAAAAAAAAAAAACCAGTGGAACACTTCAACAACTCTGTTGTAGAATTCGGCATCAGTAGGTTGAAAGTTCTTAAGCTTAACTCGGTCTGTGCAATGAAGAGGAATGCATATTTTATTAACTCAACAGCCCAATCCAAATTCCAACCCTAAACCTAACTGTCAATTGCAATTACTTCCTGGTTTCAACGCAGAACAAGAACCCATCATCTCTGAGACTGCTGACACAGCGTGCTATCAGTTGCGCCACAGAAAAAGGTAAACACATTTGAATTGATGCCAGTATGTCTGATGGGAGATGGTGCTTGTCAGTAATTCAGCAGAATGGGGTAATGCTCAGGGTATCGGAACATTTGGTAGCAACTTCTCGTGTGATCATTTTGGTAGAATTCTGTTGTTTTTAGAACACATCAGCAAGGACAGAACAACAACATTAATAAGAATATTAATATGATTTATAACAAAGAATAGGTAGAAAAAAGGTAGAATAGAAAAAAGGTATAATAAGGAGACTTACTGTATATACAGTAATATGATTATAATAAATATAATATCTAGTAACAATAATAATAATAGGATGAAGAATGTTATGGGCCAAAGACAAGTTTGTTTTTATCCTAAAGAAAGACAATGTTTTCTTTTCAATTATTACAATATATAACACGCTCTATCATAGTGAGTTGTAATGAGCCATTTGTGAAGAAACGCGATTAAAAGCAAAAAAACTTACAAAGTCTCAGCTTCCAAACTACAGTATGTAAATGTTTTTACGAAATTCAAAGA